>NC_053125.1:28907572-29012572 GCF_010015445.1 Perca fluviatilis | reverse complement strand
GGAGAAATCAGGCCAATCACAAAAGCTGGTCAGTCTGACATCATGCTGCCTGAGCTCATTACTATTCATGAGCTCGCCCAGTTGGACTGGGTTAAGGATTCTGACAGCCAGGCTCTCATTGGCTAGCTGTTAGCCAATCAGATTCAAACAGCTTAGCTTGTTGAATATTAATGAGAACTGGCAGAAATCGAGCCGAGTCTTCCTGCAGGCTTTCTGTACCACGCTAGAATGGCTTGAAACAAGGTAACCAAGGTTACAGAGTCCATGGTAGAACATCAGACATCACCACAAAGTCATGAAATACGTGTGGCAGGGCACCTTTAAATTGAGAACATAATTTGGTGTGGTTGGTTGCACCCCTGCCAGGCAGGGGAAGCACTGGAAAATGTGTTTATCCAGATGAAAAAGTGGCGGATTATTCATTTAAAAAGTGATTTGTGGTTATTTTCGTCCTGTGGAGCTTCACGTGGGACCTTTCCCAGAAGGCTCGGGTTCAGTTTATAAAACCAGATCATTGTGTTACTAATCACGAAGCGGCTCATCGGTTATCTTCATCAGTCTGACAGAGATAGTCCCTGAACGCTGTCAAACCAGCCCTCTCTTTGTCCGTCTAAATATATCTCATCTCTCCGTACACCATCTTTATTCCTTTATCTCTGCTTTTCTATTAATCTTCTTTGTCATTCATTCTCGCCTTTTATTCCAAACGTTCCCACACCACACCAGTGAGTGGCTGATTATTATGTGACATCCTTGTTTTGTTTTGTGTGTGTGACTGTAGTAGCCATTGACCCCCCATTATACAACTCAACTTCACACATTCACCGCCAGGAAATGTGACTAGAATAAAGAAATATAATTAGGATTTTCAGTTTTTTTTTTAAATACACAGATAAGTGTATGGAGTTTGGTCGGTGGCGAGTCCAAACCTTCTTAGATGGTTTCATTCTGCTGGAGGAATCATTGTGGCAAGTGACCTCTGTTATATAACTCATTGTCACGCACACACACACACACACACACACACACACACGCATACACACAAACGTGCACACACGCACAAATGTAGACATACGCACACACATAAACACACAAACATACACAAAAATGCATGCACACACACACACACACACACACATACACACACACATGTGCACACACGCACACACACACAAACGCATTCACACACACAAACGTGCACACAGAAACACACACAAACATACACACAAACGCATGCACTCACACACACACACACGTGCACACACATACACACAAACGCATGCACACACACACACATGCGCACACACATGCACACACACATGCGCGTGCACACACACATGCGCACACGCGCATACAGACACACAAGCACAAATGCAGACAATCACACACATAAACACACACATAAACACACACACAAACAAACGCATGCACACACATGCGCACACACATACACACACACGCATGCACAAACACACACGCACACGTGCACGCACACACACACATGCGCACACGCGCATACAGACACACATGCACAGATGCACAGACACACACACACATAAACACACACACACACACACAAACGCATGCACTCACGCACACACACATGCACACACTCACACACACACATACACACAGACACACACACACACACACACACACAAAAGCACTTAAATACACACAAATGCACACAAACACATACACACAAATGCATGCACACACACGCACACACATGTGCACACACACACACACACTTGACTAAAAATAAAGGTTTTTATATAAAAAAATAACTTACAGACTCGGACAAAAGTTGTGGACTAATCGATTGATTTAGTTTAGTTTCACTTTTTTCCCCAAGAGTTTTCAGGTACTTAAAAGAAAAACAAGCCTCCGTATTGTCTCATTAGTTTATGGTGGTTCTGCCGAGGTGTCCCTAAGTCACTGAAGTCATCTTTAACCATCAGCACACTCAGCAAAGCTGAAAAACAGAAGCCTGAATTAAAAGAAGTGTATTTTAATTATCTACAGAGTTGAAAGAATAATAATCGGTTTGAGTCATTTTGTATGAAAAACGGTAAAATCTTCTCTGCTTCCAGCTTGTTAAATGTGATTATTGTTCTAGTTTCTTCTCTCCTCTGTGACAGTAAACTGAATAAAACTTTGAGTTGTGGACAAAACGAGACGTTTGAGGACATCATCTTGAGCTTTTTGGGAAAACACTGATCCACATTTTTCAAACACTTCATCCATTAAAGGTGCTGTAGTTAGGACTGTGAAGATCCATCATCAACAACTTCTCAATCCCTCCCTCCCTTTTTACTAAAGCCCAAATCGGTCTCCTAAGCCCCTCCTCCCACAAGGGAGAATGAATGCGTGTGCATGAGCAGTGATTGACACGCAGTTAGACACCCCCCTTGGCCCTGATTGGTGCATCTGAACAGGGAGCGGTGGATTTTTGCTGTAGGTGGTGCCAAAGGAGCCAGATTTCTTTTTAACCCACCTGTCGTCTTCGGGTCAAATTTGACCCATTTTCAAAGTTTCTATAGCAGAATTTGGGGGGTTTCAACCAAATTGCCCCAAAAGTAACGTGGATGGTTCTATGAAACAATCATTGACTTTTGGGTGGTAGTTGAAAGTTGAAAAATGCTGCAAAACATTGAAAAAAAGTGACAAAAGTGTCAAAAAATTCAAATTTTCAATTTCAGGAAGGACAACACAAGGGTTAAATGACCTGCTCCATGTAGTTCAGCAAATATGACAGAAAGTTAGTTTTATAAGTCTTACCTACTGCACGTTTTAATCCAGAAAATAATCCACATTACATTAATCAACGACGAGAATAATCGTTATTTGCGGCCCAAGCATTTTCCTTCCCCGTCTCTTTTTACTCTCTGCTGCGATGCAGAGCGTTTGTCTCGTTAACAGCAGTCATAAGTTATAGATCTCTAGCACTGGTGCCTCGTTGCTTATAGACCCGTTATTGATCAGGAATTAATTCTGCATCGAGATGACTCCCAGAGGAGGATCTTAAGGACTCGCGCCACCCTCACTGGTTATATGTTATGTCATTTATCTATTTGTTTCGAGTGTGAACCGTGTCTTTGAGATTAACTGCAGTTGCTTCCTCCTCTTGGTTTTATTCTGCTGCTGCTGCTCTTAATATTGTATGAGTGGTGGTGTTGGTGTTGCGCTGCAGCTGGTCCGAGGCGTCCTGCAGCATTTCATACTCTATTGCATCTGCAGAGCGCTGAAACCTGCAGGAATTCTGATGCAACACACGGAGCTGTTTACACCCACAGAGCTTTACAGCGACAACGTTTACATGCACGTAATAGTCTGGTTTTTGCCCTTAATTCCAAAAAAAGACGATATTCCCACTAAGCTGTTTATACGGCTAACGCAAAGGAGTATCCCACTATTATTCCTGTTTACATGTAGCTGTGCAAAATGTGTGTTATAAAGTAAAAGAAAAAAATCTGCGTGTGTGTGTGTGTGTGTGTGTGTGTTTTTTTTTTTCATTTATTATTTCAGGACAATGCACATTTGATGAACATGTACAGCAGTACGTGTAAAAATGCAAGATTGCAGGCCAGGGGGTTTATTTCCATTTGTGGTCCATCAGGCAGGTTGAAGTTACAATAAAAAGGACAAAAGATATACAGTATTAACATAGTAACATTTGCTATATAAAACAGGGAGAAACAGAAGGAAAGAAAAAGAAAAAAAACAGGACAATTCACTAGTAGATGTTAAAACGGTGTTAAAACGGAGACAAAATTCATTAGTATGCTCTACTGGGCTAATAGGGTACAGCATACAGTTAGAGGTGGTTGCTCGTTTGGTTATCTCTTAGCCACACCTTTACTTGGCTCTTAAAGGTGGCCAGAGTGGGACATTCCCTTATAGTTGGGGGTTGTAGTGTGTTCCATAATGCACTACCTTTAATAGATAGAGTGCATTATGGCTGAAGGAGGTTTTTCTAAAAGGAACTTCACAGTCCCTGGTGATCCGAGTCTGTCTGTATTTAAAGGTATAATATGTAACTTTTCTGCATTAAAATGTCTAAAAACGACCATACCTATGTTATATAATTTTTTGAGTTGCGTAGTTACACTATCCCAAATGTTTCCATCAAATGGCAAACCCAGAGAAATCTGTTATTTTATACGTCTATGTTTCATTAGCATGACATGAATAAACGTTACTAAACGTAACGTGACTAAACTTGAATGGGTAAACTCGTCCGTGAACAGATGCATCCTAATCGACGATAGTGTTTAGCAATAAAAACTCCCATAATTCCACGCAACATCCCAATGTCATCAAACGTCTGTGTTTGCAATCCATTGTTGTGGTTGAGAGACCCCCTAGCGGCAGAAAGTTGCATGTTGTACGTATAATAAACTCTAGCAGTGGGGTTCGCGCCAAGCCATGTAGTACTTTATAAATCAAGCATATTGAGGAAAATTTACAAAGATAATCAAAACTCAGTGAGTTATGTTTCTCTGAGATCTTGCAATGATGATAAGAGAAAGATTTTTTTTTTTAATCTAGAGTTTTGAGTGCCTTTTTGTACAAAAGCTCAACTGGTTTTAGGATAGTAGAACCCGACATGGACCAGCTGGTGATGCAGTAGTTCAGATGTGAAAGTACCATCGAGTGCAGAAACTAAGAGCAGCTGCATCTGACATCTGTTCAGTTTTTATGCTCCACATCTTTGGAACAAACTCCCAGAAACCTATAGGTCCGCTGCAACTCTCAGTTCTTTTAAATCTAAGCTAAAGACCTATCTTTTTGATGTTGCTTTTCTTTAAATAATCCATTTTATTAACTTGAATTTCTTATACTGCACTGTAACTTTTATTCTTATACTGCACTATCAATTTTATTCTTGTCTTTTAATGTTTTTAAATTTGTTTATTAATGTTTTTAAATTGTTTTTAATTGTCTTCTAACTGCTCTTTAATGTTTTATGTAAAGCACTTTGAATTGCCCTGTTGCTGAAATGTGCTATACAAATAAAGTTGCCTTGCCTTGCCTTGATTTGCCTAAAATTACAAAAGATTGAATTTTTAATTCTTTTGGATATCATTTTAACATGGTTTTTGAAAGAGAGTTTGGAGTCTATAATCACGCCCGAGTATTTCAAATCATTAACAACTTCCAACTCCTCTGTGCCCGAGAACACCCCAGATTGAGAAAGCATCGTAGTAGAAGGTTGCTTCGACAAGTATAAACATGCATTTAAGACACGATCTATTGAGCCATGTTTGTAAGTGTGTAAGAGCTGTTGTGAGCACACGTGCTGCCTCCTAAGGACTTTGTGTCTCTGTGTGTGTTTGTGTGTGTGTGTGTGTGTGTGTCTCTGTGTGTGTGTGTGTGTGTCTCTGTGTGTGTGTGTGTCTCTCTGTGTGTGGTAATTAAAAAGCTGCTGCGTCTCACATTTTCTCCCTGACGAATATCTGGCGACAAGACGAATCATAATTCCTCAGATTCATAAAGCTGTAAGATGCGTTCCTCGTCATGTTTCTCTGTCGGCAAAAGCGTGTCTGTGTGTGTGTGTGTGTTTTCTTGTTTAACTATATTCGTGGGGTCCAAAATACTTCCACTATACTTGTGGGGTCCTGACAGCCTTATGGGGACCAAGATGCTGGACCCCACAAGTTTAAGGGGCTGTTTGAGGGTTAAGACTTGGTTTTAGGATTAGAGATAGAATTAGGTTATGGTTATGGTTAGGGTAAGGGTTAAGGTTAGGCATTTAGTTGTGATGGTTAGCGTTAGGGTAAGGGTTAAGGTTAGGCATTTAGTTGTGAGGGTAAGGGTTAAGTTTAGGCATTTAGTTGTGATGGTTAAGGTGAGGGTAAGGGGCTAGGGAATGCATTATGTCAATGACAGGTCCCCACAAAGCTAGTGTCACAAACCTGTGTGTGTGTGTGTGTGTGTGTGTGTGTGTGTGTGTGAGGAGAGAGAGAGAGAAACTTGGCTCAAAAACAAAAGTATGACACTTTCTCTTGTAAAACCATCGCTGGCTGCGAAGCAAAGCACACTTTAGGTGATTGTTAGAGGTCCTGAAGCACGTTAAATCTGCACCGGACGTCATGTAGAAGTCAAACTGCAGCCGTGGCATCGTTCTCTGGAGATTCTGCAGCTCTCACACAGAAAGGCGATGAAGCACGAGCAGCAACAGCCGAAAACCTCCTTCCCCAAAATATGACAATTCTGCTTCTCAAAGATTAAACACAGTCAGAAAAGTCAACTTTCAACAAGTAAAAAATTCTCCTGGACGAAGAGAAAGGAGCTCCTCCTTCTTTTTTTCTTCCCAGAAATATTAAAAACTAAGAAATTACAGTGTTTCCTTTAGGATTATTTTTAGCAGTGGGGGTAGGTCTGTCCGAACAACAACCCCCCCACCCCCAGATGTTTGATATCAGGACGATGAGCTGACAGAACTGACAAGTTGAACGTTGTCCAATTAGAAAGGACACACCGCGGTGACGTTTTTTTGGTGGAGCTTTTTCGTTTAATAGTCGACGCGGAAGAAAGCGAACGTTTTGACAATAACCTCCATCAACACGACAGTATGTGGAGTTAAACTGGACGGGCCCAATAACCTCTGAATAGTTCTACTTGTTGTTAAATTGCAATGTGAGCGGCAAGATCATTTAAAAGGCAACCGCGACTACATTGGGCATCTGCCCTATTTCTGATACCGTGGTGGCAGAAATTTTGCCGTGGCGGGCCGCCACTACAAAATCGACATAGAGGAAACACTGAATTAAGACTTCCTGTTTTGAAAAACAGAACTTTGGAAGCTCAGATCTCGGACGCAACTTTTTAACTCTCTGCTCAAAGTCTGTTTATGTTGCTGTTTATGACATTTAGTTTTCATTGTTACACAAACTTTTTCACCTCAGCCGAGCATTAAAACTTTAGTTTTGCATAATTTCTACCATAGTTTTTTTTTTTTTTACGAATAGACAATTTCTTAAAAAATATTAATGAACCCATTCACGTGTAATTTGGCATTTGCATTAAAACATGCAAAAAAATTATTTCCTTTCATTTGTTTTAAATGCAACAAGCAGTTTGGTGTATTTTAGCAGAACCCTGAAAGCAGCAGAACGGAGTACACTTTAATATCTGTTGTTTTATCGCGAGTAATACCTTTATCGCGATATTTAACAACGTTATCGCATCATTTCCTCATGTCGTGCAGCCCCTAAACCACACTCACACACACATCTCAACTGTCCCTTTAAGATCCTGGACACTTAATCACTTAATGGTGCTTTCTGTGTAATTAGGGAACTGATGGAATAATAAAACTGGGTTGAGTATGTTGAACATGTTAAATAAAAAGCCTGGGCTGGCTATTAATCCAGCCTTTTTTTTTTTAATCCATCTTCAGTCCAAGATGGCGTCTGAGAGTTTTGGCAGCCATTCAGACTTATAGATGAACCAACTCTGCCTGCCAAAACCTCCCCTCCCCACACACATACGGTTCTTATTTCTGTCCCCTGATAGGCTAATTCTCCTCCACAGCGGATTAATGTCAGCTGGAGAGGAGGAGGATATCTGCTCCATCTGCTGTTAGCCAACTCTGACTCTTTACCTCCTCGCTGTCGGACACTAGGAATGAAAACTTTGTGATTATTTTTTTTTCTGTGTTAAGCCCCTATTCACAGGGGACCGGTTATACCTTGGGAAGTTTATTAAGTTCATATAGTTACAGAGGTTGTCTGTGGTGTTAATCCTGTGCACATCTGCAGCCTGTTCTCGTAAACCATTCGTACAAAAAGCGACGAAAAGTATAGCACTGTAAGGGCCTATGTATATATATATAGGCCTTTACAGTGCATGTACGAATCTACTTTTGCTAGTTTGACGGTGGAAAAAAGGGTCTGTGTGCCAGGCGCATGGTTCAAAAGGGTTGTACTTAGTGTCTTCATTAATTCATAGGTGTGTTTTGGGTGTAACATGCAATAAACCAATCAGAGATCATCTCCCATTCCAATTAAAAGCAACACTATGTAACTTTTAGCGTGAGCTGTAGTTCCAATGAGACAACCTGTAGAGTTACATGGTGTTGCCTTGGCGCATTGCTATTATGATGGAGGAAGCTCTCTCTCTCTCTTTCTGAGAAGTATCAGATGCTAAAGCCTAGTTCAGCTCTCTCTCCCTCTCTCTCTCTCCCCTCTCTCTCCCTCTCTCTCTTTCTCTCTCTCCCCTCTCTCTTCCTCTCTCACTGTCTCTGTCTCTCTCTCTCTGGGAAGTATCAGATACTAAAGCCTAGTTCAGCCTCTCTCTCCCCTCTCTCTCCCTCTCTCTCTCTCGCTCTCCCCTCTCTCTTCCTCTCTCTCTGTCTCTGTCTCTCTCTCTTTGGGAAGTATCAGATACTAAAGCCTAGTTCAGCCTCTCTCTCTCTCTCTCTCTTCTCTCTCTCTCTCCCCCCTCTCTCTTCCTCTCTCTCTCTCTCTCTCACTGTCTCTGTCTGTCTCTCTCTTTGGGAAGTATCAGATACTAAAGCCTAGTTCAGCCTCTCTCTTTCTCTCTCTCTCCCCTCTCTCTCTCTCTCTCTCTCTCTCTCACTGTCTCTGTCTGTCTCTCTCTTTGGGAAGTATCAGATACTAAAGCCTAGTTCAGCCTCTCTCTAATTCTCTCTCCCCCTCTCTCTCTCTCGCTCTCCCCCTCTCTCTTCCTCTCTCTCTCTCTCTCTCTCTCTCTCTGTCTCTGTCTCTCTCTCTTTCTCTGGGAAGTATCAGATACTAAAGCCTAGTTCAGCCTCTCTCTTTCTCTCTCTCTCCCCCCTCTCTCTCTCTCTCTCACTCTCTCTCACACTGTCTCTGTCTCTCTCTGGGAAGTATCAGATACTAAAGCCTAGTTCAGCCTCTCTCTTTCTTTCTCTCTCTCTCTCTCTCTCTCTTTCTCTCTCTCTCTCTCTGCGAAGTATGCTAAAGTGTTGCAGGCCCACCGACCTCCAAAAGCAGACAGTCCTGAATCAAAACGTTCCCTCATCCTGCAGCTGTCTACACCCTTTGTATCGGTAGAGAGACAGACCTGATTAAACATGAAGAGCTTTGCTTATTAGAGACATGTCACCTGTGACCTGTGACCTGCGAGTGACCTGATGTCATTTCTAAATCACACGAGGTCAGTCTGGGAATATAAATCTTGTGCGAACAGGGCTCGAGTCTGGGGATAACTCAGCAGAAAAGAGAAAGGAAGAGGAGAGGAAATGAGACGGGGAGAAGAGAGGACTGAGCAGGAGGGAGAAAGAGATGGAGAGATGGAGCATGTGGTAGAAAATATAGCTGAAGGAGTAGGAGTCGCAAAAAAAAACAAAAGAGAGAAACTGAGAACAGGCAACTGTGGAGGCGGAAAGAGATGTAGAACAGATGGAGTTTGTTAAGGTGGTTCGTTCTACTTCCTGTGTGTGTGTATGTGTGTGTGATATGACTTACACTGCCAGCACCCATGGGTCTTTTAGACATTTTTTTGTTTCTGTGATTAGTGCAACCGAAATGCTGGATGGTGTTTTAAGCCCCCACCGTCGACTTCAAGGCACCTAACCCTAACCTTAACCCCTAACCCTACATGCCTTCCATGCAGCGCTGCCTGGAAGACGACATTGGGGGCTTAGTTTTCTGTGGCTTTTGTTTATACTAGTACTATTAGAATAACTCATACTTCTCTGAGTCATAACTCAGTCGCATCTCAACACACGGACACGATAAACATGTCTTAAGATTCGGTGTGACTCACACTTCCCGGTGATGTCATTATGTCAGATGTCAGTTGCAAATAAACGTATGTAAATTTGTTTAGAAATCATAGCAGGAACACGGTTCTTCTAGCTGCACAAATTGCCTGAGAATCATCACGTTTTGAAGTCTTCTTCAGTACCAAAGTGAGGGAGTGATAGCCGCATGGACATCCGTTAGTAGACTGCGATCGACACTGTAGATATGACACTGTCATAACTATGACATGACACTGTCATGAACGTGTCATAAATGTTATTAACAAGTCACAGACGTTTATGACTTCTGTCATTAAGTGTCATTCGGTTTTTGTCATGACAAGTTGACATTGTTTGGGTTGTCTTGATTATGACAACTTGACATTAATCAAAGTGACATTACCAGAAGTTGTCTTTGTCATGACAACTTGACATAATGTCATCCTGTCAAGTTGTCTTAATAAGGACACTCCAAAGAAATTTAATGTCACCTTGTCATGATAAATACATATTCTGGTAATGTCATCGTGGTTAATGTCAAGTTGTCATAATCAAGACAACCCAAACAATGTCAACTTGTCATAAATGTTTATGACTTGTTTATAACGTTTATAACACATTCATGACAGTGTCATGTCACGATTTTGTCGATACCTTCAAGTAAAGTGTTACCAAAGATACTAACACTACTGAGAGAGTTATCTAACCTGTGTGTGTGTGTGTGTGTGTGTGTTTCTTGGAAACTAGAGGATCAGTCAGATCTTCTTGTCTCCATAGCAACTGCATCTTCCTCCTCATCTGTCTGTCCTTCTCACTTTCTTTCCTGCTTTGTTTTGTTTTTATAATAGACCTATTTTTTTCATTACCGTTCTCGCCTCTCTCTCTCTCTCACACAAACACACACACACAAACGCACACTCACACACGTGTCTTTGATCAGAGCATGTCCTGTACTGTAACTCGTGCACACATTATGGCGCTCAGGTGTGTAGGCGGTTACATAAACACACACACACGTTTACTTTTATGTTTGCATGGTTTGTTATTTGATGGAGAAGACCTGTGACATCTGCTTCACACATACGCGCACACAAACAGACACACACACAGACATACACACACACACACACACACAGCTCAACAAGCTGCATGTCATCGTGATCTGTTTGCGTAATGAGCTTCCATGTGAGCAGTGGTGGAAGCATCCAGATCCTTTACTGTAAGTAAAAATACCAAATAAAAACTGAACAAATGAGTCAACTGTAAGAGTCTGTAAAAAAAAGATGAAAAAACTGCTTTACAATGTATTTTTAGATATTCGTTAACTGTTAAATACTGTGAAAGTTATTTAAAAAACAGTTCATACTGTATTTAGGTAAAAAAAAAGCAAACATTTTCTTTCCTTACACAGATTTTCTGTCTTTCATTCTACTCTCTACCGTCTCTCTTAACACTACGTCATCTCACAGCGTCGTGGTCGAGTGGCTGCTCTGCCCGGTGCGTCCCATACAGACGCTAAAGGGTGATTTTTGTGTCGGCATCTGACGCCGCAACACATTCTCACTGCCATTGCCTCAAAAAGTGACGACAGGTCCGGTGCCTTTGGCGTTTGTTATTGACGCAAAAAGTCTCCTTCAGCTTCATATTTCAGACGCATTTGGTCTGGATTTTCGGCCTCACTTTTTAACACTCTCGGGACTCACGTCCAGCCCTTTAGCATCTGCTCCGCCCAGTGTGTCCCAAACACAAATTTTACAAATTCCACTATGACCACGCCAAGTCCCGCCCTACTAAGCAGCTCGATTGGTCGGGGTTAGGCATTTGACCTCGAGTGGTTAAGGTTAGGATAGCCGATTGGTCAGGGGATAGGACCTGAACAAATGGAGTTACGTTACCTCGTGTAAGCATGGACGCCTGGCCAATGAATGCTATTGAAGTGCGGGTCTTGGCGTGGCCATAGACTGATTCGTAAATTTGCATCCCAAGCAGACGCTAAAGGGTGATTTTTTTGCGTTGGTATCTGACGCCGAGAGCCACAGACCAAGCGTCCGTTTGTGGCGTGTTGGGAGTGAGAACGAGTTGGTTTTCTTACAGGAGAATTCATAACAGCGTTGACGTAAAAATACTTGTTTGCAAGTGCAAGGCACTGCATTCACGATCCTACTGAAGTTTAACCCTTGTGTTGTCTTTCCCTCGAACCATGAAATAAACACTTTTGTTGTCCCTATCTCAATGTTTTGTTGCTTTTTTCAACAAAAATTTTTTTTTCAACATTTTTATAGTTTTTTTTCCCGCCAATGTCTTTGTTCCTTTTGTTGACGTTTTAGCCACTTTTTCCAAAGTTTTTTACGTTTTTTTCCACCAACCTTTTGTCGCCTTGTTCGTCATTTTCAACGCTTATTTTTCAACCTCCCATTTTTCTGATATAAAAAATAAACCTTGGAAACGGGATAAATTTGACCCCCGGACAACATGTGGCTTAAAGGTGCAGTAGGTAAGACTTATAAAACTACCTTTCTGTCATATTTGCTGAAACTGACCCTATGTTCCAGTAGAACTACATGAAGCAGGTAAAACAAATCCGGTTCCTCTGGCACCATCTACAGCCTGTAGTGCAATTTGCAAAACTCCACCGCTCCCTGTTCAGATGCACCAATCAGGGCCAAGGGGGGGGGTGTCTAACTGCGTGTCAATCACTGCTCATGCACACACATTCATTCTCCCTTGTGGGGGGAGGGGCTTAGGCCTTGACGTGCAGAAGTGTTGTCAAAATGTACAAAATGTGTGTATATCAAAAGTCAAAGTAGTTTTTCTGCATTCTGTGACTGATGTAATAAATGATTAGCACTGACGCATCGGTGTTAGAGCAGCATGTGGCTGCCGAAGCTGCTCGAGGTGGAGCGAGTTTTAGGCAAAGTTTATTCATAGAGACACAAGGTGCCTCGCAGTCAAATAAATGAATCAGAGGTAAAACACCAGATAAAAATGAACAAAGAGAACAGACGTGAAACACAAGTTTAAAACACTGAATGTCTGTCTGAACAGATGGCTTTTTTTTAAGCTGCTTTTTAAAAGAATCCACCGACTTTAAGCTCGTGGGGAGATTAGGGGCTGCCGACTGGAAGGTTAAGGTCTCTCCCCGAGACCTAAAACGTTTCCTTAACCCTTGTGTTGTCTTCCCATCGACCATGAACTTGTCGTCCATCCAGGTTTAAAGTGAAATTTTTTTCAGCATTTTTGGCTCTTTTTTTTATCCTTTTGTCACTTTTTTCAACATTTTGTTTAAAATTCATGGTCAATAGACCTAATTTATATGACATTATACCTACTTTTTGAGTTAAAAAGGCAGAAATTATGAATTATTTTGACTAAATGTTAAGCTCAAAGAATGTTGAGTGGATCAAAGACTGGTATCTGTCAAAGTTTAGTCAGGAGACTGTTTTAAAACCATTTAAATGTGTTATAAAAATTCAATAAAACACACATGCAAAGATCGTTGTATGGGTTCCATACAATGTACATCCATGCATCCATGTTATATTTGGGCATTTTGGTTCAAAGAAACCCATATTTCTGATATAAAAACTTTGAAAATGGGTCAAATTTGACCCGAGGACAACCCAAGGGTTAAGACTTAAACGGTAAGTGTCCACTGGCAGTGTCATTTCCATGCTTCATATTACATTGTCACCGTAAGCAGCCGGGCGCAATGCATCCTGGTAGCGTCGCGGCAGGTTTCGAGAAGAACTATTTTATAGACTATACAGTGAATGAAATTAACCGCGGAGAATTCGAACACCACTACAACATGGCGAACATGCTACATGGGGAACTATTTTGTGATGGGGAACGGTTTCCAACAGAGCTTCTGTCTGCTTTTTTTTGCAATAAAAATGTCTTTTGGTTTGCATGTGCAAATACTGCAATGAGAAAGAGTTCATTACAACTAGAGGTGTTGAAATGAATCAAATAATCAATGCATCGAATCGTGGACATGGACGATGCTGCATCGATAATCGGCCGGCTCATAATCGATTATTTCTGTTTACAATTTAATGTCGGCCTAACAACATTTCTGTTTACATATTCTGTTATATTTTGAACATTCAGGAAGTGCCATGTGCTCAGTGCTGTAGGTTTATGTATCCAATTTATGTAGCATTAGAGCACTGCAGAATGTTTGGTTTTTGAAGCTTGGAAAGCTATGAATTAAATATCCTACATGGCTTTAATAGAAACATTTATTTGACACATCGTGATGCATCGAGATATCGAATTGAATCGCTGACGTGATAATCGTAATCGAATCGTGAGATCAGTGAAGATTCCCACCTCTAATTACAACACATTTACATAAAAACTCAACACACAGTAGAAGCTCAGTTAAAAGGAGCAGCAGATACTCGATGGCGAGGACTGAACATGGTTAAATAGAGAGATAAAAGTGCAGAGTGCTGAGGCGGCACGCTGGCCTTCATATTCACAATATATTCATTAATTCAGAAGAAAAAGACGGAGCTAAATCAATGCTATGGTTGATCGAGACGTGCGACGATGCGTGTGAATGCAAACACTTCAGCTTTTAGTCGTTTTATTGTAGAAGAATGAAAAGGCCGTTGGAGAATTCAAGCTGCTCGTATAATAATAATAATGTCGGATCGTTCTTTTGGTCGTCTACAAAGCCGGTGCCACAACTAATTTTTATTTATTTTATTTGTGTTTTTCTGCTTTCATCGGCTGCTCTTTCTCTCTTTTGCTCTGCTCTCCCTTTTCATCTCGCAGCGAGAATCAAAGTTTTTCTGTCACTGTCGAGACTTTGAAAGCCAGGTTCGCTCTTTGTTCTCTTCCGGGGAGGTATTAAACATTAAACGCTTTCTTTTGTTTCTTTGTGTTTCTTGTTACAGAAAGTCAGCGAGAAGGTTGGTGGCGCGGAAGGAACCAAACTAGATGATGACTTCAAAGAAATGGAAAAGGTAAAGTCAGTATTTTTATTATAATGGCCCTGAAGGACCAAACACAAAGGACTAAATAACATTTCACAAAACACAAAAAACATTTCTACAACTACATTTAGTTAGTTTGTTTTTAGTGTTTTGTGAAATGTTGTGTTTTGACCTTCAGGGCCACCGTAGTTTCCTCTATTCACACAAAATAAAATATAAAAAATACTCCAAACCTAATATAAATCAAACCACTGCAGTACATTTTATTAAAGTGCTCATATTATGCTCATTTTCAGGTTCATAATTGTATATAGAGGTTGTACCAGAATAGGTTTATGTGGTTTAATTTTCAAAAAACACCATATTATTTGTTGTACTGCACATTGCTGCAGCTCCTCTTTTCACCCTGTGTGTTGAGCTCTCTGTTTTAGCTACAGAGTGAGACATCTCACTTCTGTTACACATCGCACATTTGCAGTACCTAGGTAAGGACTACTAGCCAGTAAGAAGCAGAGTATGAAGGCGTGCCCTGACAGTACCTAGGTAAGGACTACTAGCCAGTCAGAAGCAGAGTATGAGGGCGTGCCCTGACAGTAGCTAGGTAAGGACTACTAGCCAGTCAGAAGCAGAGTATGAGGGCGTGCCCTGACAGTACCTAGGTAAGGACTACTAGCCAGTCAGAAGCAGAGTATGAGGCGGTGCCCATCGCGCGTACCTAGGTGAGGACTACTAGCAAGTCAGAAGCAGAGTATATGAGGGCGTTGCCCTTCGGTGTACCTAGGTGAGGACTACTAGCCAGTCAGAAGCGGAGTATGAGGGCATGCCCTGACAGTAGCTAGGTAAGGACTACTAGCCAGTCAGAAGCAGAGTATGAGGGCGTGCCCTGACAGTAGCTAGGTAAGGACTACTAGCCGGCGCAGAAGCAGAGTTATGCGCGTCCCTTAGCGGTACCTAGGTGAGGACTACTAGCCAGTCAGAAGCAGAGTGTGAAGGTGGCGTGCCCGACAGTAAGAAAGGTGCGCGAGTCACGACAGCAGAGTATGAGGGCGTGCCCTTACGGCGGTACCTTAGGTGAGGACTACTAGCCAGTCAGAAGCAGAGTAGGGCGTGCCCTGACGACAGTAGCTAGGTAAGGACTACTAGCCAGTCAGAAGCAGAGTATGAAGGCGTGCCCTTACGGTACGGTAGGAGAGGACTACTAGCCAGTCAGAAGCAGAGTATGAGGGCGGCGGACAGTAGCTGGGGTAAGGACTACTAGCCAGTCAGAAGCAGAGTATGAGGGCGCGTGCCCTTGGTACCTGGGTGAGGACTACTAGCCAGTCAGAAGCAGAGTATGAGGGCGTGCCCTGACAGTTAAGCTAGGTAGGGACTACGCAGTCAGAAGCAGAGTATGGGGCGGGTACCTAGAATGGACTTACGCAGGTAAGGCGAGGGATTATAACGTGTGCTTTTTCACTTTGTTAACCTATAACATAACACAAAAAGCTATATAACACAATAAAGGAAAGGGGGAAAAGCCTAAAAGTATAATATAAGCACTTTAAAATATTTATAAATATTTGGATTCTACCCATCTTACTCTCTGCCAGAAAGTGAATGAATGTATTCCCCAAAATGTTGAACTATTATTTGCATTTTTAATCTATTAACATCTAGGTTTACTCATCATCGTTAAGTAGGTTAGTGTGCTTTCCTCTCACCGTGTCCCTGATGTGTTTTCCTCTGCAGAAGGTGGACATCACCAGCAGAGCCGTGTTGGACATCATGACCAGAACAACCGAGTACCTACAGCCTAATCCAGGTATCCAGCACACCGTTAGACCGCCACAACACGTAGCCTGAGGCCAGAGTCACATATGGCGTTTTTTTTTTTTAAGCTGCCAGCGCTGGTTTCTTTTGACTTTCATTCTGCAGCTCAGAGCGTCTATTTCATGTTGAAAAAGTTCAACTTTTCTGAAAAAAACAAAACCGCCCTTCGTCAAGTGCTTTTTTGACAGCCGACCAATGGCAAGCAGAGAAGCGAGACCTGTCGCTTCCATGACAACAAGAGAAAATGGAGTCGGAGCACGATATGACCGGGTGCTCCCTGTTCAGGAAATGACGGTTGGGGGAACTTGCTTTGTTTTATCTAACGTTAGCACCGCTCTCGCTCACTCTCTCTCTCTCTCTCTGTTCTTTCTCTAGCTCGCTCCGCCCCTTTGTTATATCTAACGTTAGCACCGCTCCACATAGCGCTCTACGATAATCATTGCAGTAGCCGTTGTTATATTAACAAGAGATGTTCTCGGCTGCTTTAAAAAAAAAAAAAAAGACAACAAAAGCGCTCTAGTCAACTTTTTCTTGTCGCTTGGCATCTTCTTTTAAACTGACAGCGTCTGATTAACATTACAATCCTACAGAGTAAACTGTGTATTTTTAATTCTTTTTTTTATTTGTAAGCTTTTTTCAACGCCACCGCTGACATTTTGTTTTCTGCAGCTCAGAGCGTCTTTTAGAAGTTGAAAAAAGTTCAACTTTTCTGAAATAAACGCCCTACGTAAAGCGCTTTTTCCATAACAAGAAAAAAGTGGAGAAAGTGCCGATAGATAGACTCGTGCTAGTGTCGGAGCACAGCGAGTTGTACGATATGAGGGCCACTCCCTGTTTTCGGGGGAACTCGCTTTCTTTAATGTAACGTCAGTAGCACCCCTCCTTCTCTTCAAGAATGTTGAAAGAAACGACAAAAACGTCTAAAAAAATGACAAAACTTCGGGAAAAAAAAGGATATTCAGAGTACTGGATACTGTAGCAGTAACTGTTGTTATAGCAACAAAAGACGCTATCGGCTACTTTTTGAAACCAAAAACGCTGCCGGCTTCTTCGTGTTTTACTTAAAAAAGCACCCTGGCCACCTTTTCCTCTCAAAAAACGACGCCCAAATGTGACCACGGCCTCACGCAGCATCAGTCCCTCATAACGTAACCATTGTGGCTGCTCCGCAGCGTCCAGAGCCAAGCTGAGTATGATCAGCACCATGTCAAAGATCCGCGGGCAGGAGAAGGGACCCGGGTACCCGCAGGCCGAGTCCGTCCTGGGAGATGCCATGCTGAGGTTCGGACGGGAGTTAGGGGAGGAGTCCAGCTTCGGTAAGTGTTTATAGATAGAAATGTCACGATTGTGGGTTTTCTGTTGTAGCTGTTTCCTGTTTAATTTTGGTAGTCTGTTTTCTCCCCCCCCCCCCCCGATGTGTTTGACCTGTCCCTTGTGTCACCCTCGTTACCTTGTGTATTTAGTCTCTGTGTTTCTTTGTCTGTTGTCAGATCATTGTGTGTGTGTGTGTATGTTCTTGTTTAACTATATTCGTGGGGTCCAACAACCGGGAGTCCAGTATACTTGTGGGGTCACGACAGCTTCGTGGGCCCAAAATGCTGGACCCCACAAGTTTAAAGGGCTGTTTGGGGGTTAAGACTTGGTTTTAGGATTATGGATAGAATTAGGTTATGGTTAGGGTGATGGTAAGGGTTAAGGTTAGACATCACAACGTGCTTTACGATAAGAAAATGTCATCAACGTAAAACAAAATACACTGAAAAAAGTTAAAATGTTAAAATCAGTGCCAATATTTTTAAGATGTAGGAATAAAAGACTCAGTTACCAAATACATTTGCAGTTTAATTTGAAAATAATCAAATATACACAAAACAGAAAATGCAATGTATTTATAAATTTGACAAATTACATAATTATTTGTGTAAACATTTTTTTTCACAATCTTTTTGGTTTTGATTTAGTTCCCCATTATTATAATGGCAGCTTTAGTCCTCCGTACTGATGCTGGGTAATTGGATGTTTCCCTTTGAAGTCGTAGTTATTTTTTTGACCTCAAAGTTTTCATGAACACAGGCTTTGTTCCTGTTATTATCATTTGGCTCGATTTGTGACGATGATTTAAATGAGTTTTATTCCGATCCAAACAATAGTCGTGCTTCAACAACTTTGTAAATGAAAGGGTATTTTCTTACTCTGCTCAATTCTTCCTCCCACCCTCTCGCTCTCTCTCTCTCTCTCTCTCTCTCTCTCTCTCTCTCTCTATATATATATATATATATATATATATGTATATATTTATTTATTTCTCTCTCCCTCCCTCTCTCTATATATATTTCTCTTTCTCCCTCCATCTCTCACTCCCTCTCTCCCCCCCTCTCTCTCTCTCTCTCTCTCTCTATATATATATATATATATTAATCTCTCTCTTCCTCCTCTCTCTCTGTTTCTCTCTCTGTCTCTCTCTCTCTCTCTCTCTCTCTATCTATCTCTCCCCTCTCTCTCTCTTTTTTTCCCTCCCCCCTTTTTTTTTTTTTTTTTTTTTTCTCTCTCTCTCTCTCTCTCTCCCCCCCCCCCCTTTTTTTTCTTTTTTTTTTTTTTTTTTTTTCTTTCTCTCTCTATATATATATATATATATATATATATATATATATATATATATATATTTTTTTTTTTTTTCTCTCTCTGTCTCTCTCTCTCTGTCTCCCTGTCTCTGTCTGTTTGTGTCTCTCTCCCCAGGCCAGGCTCTGATCGAGTGCCAGCGCAGGTGAAGGAGCTGGGCGAGGTGAAGGACGCTCTGGACATGGAGGTCAAACAGAACTTCATCGACCCGCTGCAGAACCTCCACGACAAAGACCTCAAAGAGATCCAGGTGAGGCTCTGCGTCCCTGTTTAAAGGCTTCGGAGGAAACTTAAAATTAAAGTAGTGGTTCCCAAAGTGGGGTCTGAGGACCCCCAAGGGGTCCTTGAGCTGAATCGTTATTTTCACTTTAATTCCATCCAAAAGTAACACAAAGACAGAATGTATGACTGTTTCAGTCATGGGTTTCATATTTATTTTTATATTGAAATATTCAGACATTTTTCTTGGAATTTTATGACTTCTTTCTTAAAGTTTTATTTATTTTTTATTGAAATTGTTTTCCGACTTTTTGGGACAAAATCTTGTCAGATGGGGGTCAGTGTTTTAATTTTTCTCAGTTTAGGGGTCATTCACATTACAAAGTTTGGGACCCCCAGCCTTAGGGCCCTATTTTAACGATCTAAGCGCACGGCGTGAAGTGCCTGGCG
The DNA here is from genome assembly GCF_010015445.1 of Perca fluviatilis. NCBI lineage: Eukaryota > Metazoa > Chordata > Actinopteri > Perciformes > Percidae > Perca > Perca fluviatilis. The sequence continues at coordinate 28,992,796 of NC_053125.1, read as the reverse complement.
CAGGTGCGTTTAGGGCGTGTCCAAATCCACTTTTGACAGCGGAAAAAAGGGTCCATGTGCCGGGTGCATGGTTCAAAAGGGTTGTACTTAGTGTCTTCATTAATTCATAGGTGTGTTTTGGGCGTAACATGCAATAAACCAATCAGAGATCATCTCCCGTTCCCTTTAAAAGCCAGGCGCGTTTGGACCTCCTCGGAGCATTGCTATTATGATGGAGGATTTACACCGTAATATTTTTATATGCAGTCTTCTGCATGTGTGTGTGCTGCTGTGCGTCCCTGTGTGTGTAACAAGCATAGTGTGCGCACGCTGTGTACGAGCCTAGGAGCATTTTACTAATTTGCTGTTAAAATAACAATGAAATGCTGCGATATTGACTTTAGACCAGGTGTTTGTTGGTCAATGGCGCGATCACTTCCAGTAGCCTCAAGATAGCAATACGCCCAGAATGCACCTGAACACACCTCCCTGTAAGACCATCTTATGATGGGCACAGGTGCATTTGCTATTTAAACGACTGCGTCGGTCTTAAACTAGCAAAGACACTTGCATCAGGCTTTGCGTCGGGCTGCGCCGGGTGCAAGATAGGACCCTGAATGTATCTGAAAGATTTAAGCAGTAATAGAAGCTAAAAAAACTGTAGAGTACAGATGCTGTGTAGGAACTTTACCAGAAGCAAATGAGACATCTTTATGAGTCGTAAACGTTCTCCGAAGTGATTTTGTTTCCCCGTCTTGTTTCCCCTCTCTCCGCTGCAGCACCACCTGAAGAAGATGGAGGGAAGGCGTCTGGACTTTGACTACAAGAAGAAGCGCCAGGGGAAAGGGGTCCAGGACGAGGAACTCAAACAGGCGCTGGAGAAGTTCGACGAGAGCAAAGAGGTCGCCGAGCAGAGCATGTTCAACCTGCTGGAGAGCGATGTAAGGACTTTATTTACCTCGGATGCAGGGCTGGAACTATCGGAGACTTTCAGAAGTCAATTCATCTGCCCATTATTATGGGTAACTGTGGGGGGTTGTGTCTATGTGACTGATTGGAGCAACAGTCTTTGAAAGTGTGGACCGTTTAAAATGCTTCCGACTGCAGCGGTCTCGGTTAACCCTCGTGTTGTCTTCCCGTCAATCATGCAATTTTTTTTTTTTCTGGGTCAAAATTTAAAAGTTTAAACTTTACTTTTTATGTTTTCATCTTTTGTGACACTTTTCGTTGTTTTTTTTGTCACTTTCTCTGATGTTTTTGTTGATTTTTTCCACATTTGTTTTGACGTTTTTGAAGCTTTTTCTGAAATTGTTGTCGCTTTTTTTCAACGTTCTTTAATCCATTTCTTTATCAAATGCTATAAAATTGAACAAGACGCTCAAATTCAATGAAAGTAGTGAACTGATCATTTATTTAACTTGTGAACCACCCACGTTATATCTTTCAACAATTTGGTTGAAACAAACCCAAATTTCTGATATAGAAACTTTTTGAAAATGGGTCAAATTTGACCCGAGAACAACAGGAGAGTTAATAATGGACCAATTGCAAAAATTGTTGTCCCAGTCAGTCAATTAGAAACAAAACCCATGGGTAAAAAATACCAACGTTACCCTGGTTGTTAGCGCTGCTCTGCTCCAGTGAGTGACACGAGTGGAGATTTACAGAAAAAGTAAGAGCCAAGCAATGTTCAAACAACAAACACAAAACATGTTAAACACAAGTGGAAACAGAAATATGATCCGATTCTCCCCTGGAGGGAAACTGCAAAAACATCTTTAAATAAAAAAAAAAAAGGGTGGATATCTTCTCCACAATATGGACACAAACATGATCAAATATTCACCCTGTCCGTTGCTATAGTTCCCCGTGTGTTCCTGTGCCATGCTGTGCCAAGCCAGACCCAGGCCCAGCATGGGTACAGAACAGGAGGAGAGAAAAAAAACGTGTGTGTGTGTGTGTGTGTTGCAGATAGAGCAGGTGAGCCAGCTGGCAGCGTTGGTTCAGGCTCAGCTGGAATACCACACCCGCTCGGCCGAAATCCTCCAACAGCTCGCCAGTAAAATGGAGGACAGGTATGGATCAGATAAGTGTGGATAGACAAACCTTGTGTTATTCTACTGTATGAGAATCAGAAAGATATTCATTAGCGCTGCACAATATATTGTTCTTTTATCGTCATCGCGAAAGACACTCCGAGATTTTTGGTGTCAGTTGAAAGAAGTATCAGTATAAAAACTGCGCTTTAACATGTGAACTGTCATTGTTTTATTAATGCTGCCTTTTATGTTTAATTCAAAGTTTAATTGAATTTAATTAAAGTTGGAAATGATTTCCTTAACATTTGTTTGAAATCCAACAAGCAGTTTGTTGTATTTTAGCAGAATACTGAATACTTCCAATATCCATTTACGTATCGCAAGTAATGTCGTTATCGCCGTATTCAACACTGTTATTGCATATAGCGTTGCTGTGTCTCAAATTGCGCGTTTCTGTACTTGCACTAGCTATTTTGAGTACATAGTGTTTTCACACTGTCGAAGTGTGGTCAAATACTACCCGGAAGGTGCACTCATTCATCCATCCATCCATCCATTCATCCATCCATCAACCATCCATCCATCTATCCATCCATCCATTCATCCATTCATCCATCCATCAACCATCCATCCATCTATCTATCTATCCATCCATCCATCAACCAACCAACCAACCAACCATCCATGAATCCAACCATCAACCATCCATCCATCCATCCATCCATCTATCATCCATCAACCATCAACCATCCATCCATCCATCCATCTATCCATCAACCATCCATCCATCATCCATCAACCATCCATCTATCCATCTATCCATCTATCCATCAACCATCCAACCATCCAACCATCCAACCATCCAACCATCCATCTATCCATCCATCTATCCATCAACCATCCATCCATCCATCCATTCATCTATCCATCCATCCATCCATCCAAAGAATAAAGCAAAGAATAAATATAATTACTTAATTGAAAACATTGAGTAAGGAGCAACAACAACAACAACAACAAAAACAATATCAAGATACTGTTACGTTTTCTAGCTAATGCAATTTTATTTATTAAAAGATCAAGAACAAAGAAGGAATGTATTTTTTCATGGGAAACAGCAGGTGGCGGGAATGCTCTCACCCAGTGAAATTCAGAATTTCACACAAGAAAAAGAAGAAAGGGTGAAATGTGATCATCATTTCCGGTAAGTGCACAACGGCTGTGCGCGATTTGAGACAACACTCCCCCTTTGAAATGTACGCACTATACAATTCAGTACGTAGTGTACAAAGCGTACTGCTGTTATTGCACTAACGGAAGGGCGCGGTTTGAGACACAAACGTATCGTGCAGCCCTCGTGTTTATTGCCACAGTAGTTATTACTGTACGTGGAGTTTGCCTTGGTAATAGGTGCGTACATACACAAACCAACGTATTGAACGTTGATATTGTGTCCCTGCAGGATAAAAGAAGTGTCCAATAAACCGAGGAAAGAGTACACTCCCAAACCCCGAATGACTCTGGAGCTGCTGCCGTCCAGCGAAAGCCACAACGGGGGGATCCACTCGGCCAAGTCGCCCGGAAGATCACCAGGTACACCGTCTGGGAGTCCACTCTGGGTTGGAGAACGAGTGCTGGACCCATAGAAACAAAATGGATAGAAATTTACACTACCGGTCAAAAGTTTGGGGTCACTTAGAAATTTCCATTCCACTCCATTACAGACAGAATACCAGCTGAGATCAGTTGCATTGTTTTTTAAATCAGGGCAGCAGTTTTCAGATTACATTATGTGCTTACATAATTGCATAAGGGTTCTCGACTGTTGTAGAAAGAAGTGGCTAATCTTTAATGCAATATCTACATAGCCCATTATCAGCAACCATTCATCCAGTGCTCCAAAGGCACATTCTGTTTACTAATCTGATATCATTTTAAAAGGCTAACTGAGAAAATATTGGGAGAACCCTTTTGCAATTATGTAAGCTCATAATGTAATCTGAAAACTGCTGCCCTGGTTAAAAAAAACAATGCAACTGGTATGCTGTCTATAATGGAGTGGAATGGAGATTTCGAAGTGACCCTAAACTTTTGACCGGTAGTGTGTATATATACAGTTATATACACATAGGTGTAATTTACAAGCGCCCCCCGGCCCCCCAATAATCAGAACTGGGCTTTTTTTTTCTAAAATTTTAGTTCCTTTTTAAGGTATTTGTTGCTTTTTACGACATTTTTTCCGCTTTTTTAAAAAAAAAATGTAGCTTTTTTCTAAGTTTTTGTAGCCTTTTTCAAGGTTTTGCAAGGTTTTTTTTGTTGGGCAATGTCGCATTTTAAGTTGTTTTTTTGCCTCTTGGCCTTTTTGTCGCTTCTTTAAATTTTTTGTAGCTTTTTTTGAAATATGCAGACATGTCCCTGGATAGTTGGAGATCTAAGATTGGAGGTTGGAGATTTTTGTTCCTTTTTAAGGTTTTTGTTGCTGTTATGGAAGGTTTTTGTCTCATTTCCAATCTTTTCCTGGCTTTTTTTTAAACGTTTGTGTTGCTTTTTCAAGGTTTTTATCTCTTTTTGTAATACATGCAGACATGTCCCTAGATAGTTGGAGATCTCAATCCCCCAATGTTGAACCCAAAATTACGCCCTTGGCTGGACCCATAGGCGTAATTTACATTTACATTATAATTTCCTTTACATACATAAAGACATTTGCACCATAATTTGATGCAGAAAAGGTATGTCAAAAAAAATTGCCAGTTAGACAATTATGTAATAACTGTTACAGGCCTACAATTCATATATTTTTGGCTTGTGTCCCCCACCCCCCCAGCCCCCATGGACCAGCCGTGTTGCCGAGCGCTCTACGACTTTGAACCAGAGAACGAGGGCGAGCTGGGCTTCAAAGAGGGCGACATCATCACCCTGACCAATCAGATTGACGACAACTGGTACGAGGGCATGATCAACGGCCAGTCGGGCTTCTTCCCCATCAACTACGTCGATATCCTGGTGCCGCTCCCCCATTAGTTCTCCCCCCCTCACCCTCCGCCAATGACCTGACCCTCAAACCCCTCGACCAATCGAGACACCCTGAAAAACGTAAAACCACGCCCTCCTTCTACTTCTTCTTCCTGTGCTCTTTGTGCGATTCTGCTTTCACAAAAAACGGACTGCAATGGCGGAGACGGGGATGGACGAGACGAGGCAGTGGGACGGCGATGGGAGGAGGATTTTAAGTCTGAGAGATGCAGAAAGAAAGGAGGGATTGAAAGGGGAAGACAAGACGCAGAGATGATGATCTTTTTACACCGCTCACTCAGCCGGGCGGCACTGGGAACCAATGAGGCTTTGGAGACTTAAAGGCAGGGTGTATACTGTATGTACGTGCATGTGTGTGTCTGTATGTGCGTTTCGACTTGTTCTTACTCTATTATGACCGAGCCAGCACAAAGCCTTGCTTGTCTGTTAAATTCCCCGACAGCTTCTTTTGTGCTGCTGTCTTTTCTTCTCTTCTTGAAGGGTTACTTCAGGGTTTTTTTTTTTAAACAAGGACTCTCTCATTTTCTCATGTTTTTGTGTCTTAGTGTGTGATGGGAACAACCGTCTTTGAAATTGGTCCAGTATTAAGCAAGACGAAACTGCAACGTGATGTTAAATGAGCAATTTCGTTGATTTTGCATCCACTAAAAGTTCAGTTTTTACCGCTGACAGGCCTAGTGAGAGTGTCTGACAACATTATGAAAAGGATCCCTACAGAGATAGACCTTTTTGTTAAAGAGTAAGATCCTTTTTGTTTAACACGATACAGCCCCAAAATCACCATCACCAAACCCACCAGACTCCATGTAAATAAACAGTATTGTTATCAGCGTAAAACACACTTCATTCAAAGTCAAGAGAAACAAAATAAAACAAAAGCAGTCTTGGTTCTTTCTTTCAACTGTTCCAACAATCACACTCTGGTTTGGTTGAAATAAACCTTTAATTCAGCCATTTACATGTGAAAATATGCTAGCTCTATACACGCTAAAAGTAGTGATTATTTACATGGAGTCTGGTGGGTTTGGTGATAGCGATTTTGGAGCTATTTCTGGTTGAACGAAAAGGATCTTACTCTTAAACAAAAAGGTCTATCTCTGTAGGGATCCTTTCCATAATGTTGTCAGACACTTAGAATAATAATCTGAGCCTGTCAGCGGAGAAAGTGTTCCCATCAGTCACTTTTATACCAATGCGTGGGAAAATAGGGTCCAGTTTGAAAAAAAACAACTAAATTACCCTTAAAGTTTCTTGCTGTTTTTCTCTCAGAGTACTTCTGTCTTTTCTACCTTGACTTGCCTTTTCCTGTGCTCTTCTTCAGTCCGAGATTTGTCACAGCCTTCCCCACTTTCTGTCTTTTCCTCCTTCCCTTCTTTACTTGCACTTTCAGCATGGCTCCATACCGTATACAGGCCTCTAACTCATGGTCTGGAGCTGCAGATAGGGCACCAGACCATTCTGCTTTTCTTTGAGTACATCTCGTACTCTTGTAACATACTCTGCCTTTTTTTCTGAGTATCGACTCAACTGGCTGTACGCATGAACCAGCCAAATCAGAAACGAGAGTAGGAAGTCGCCCGTGAAATGTAGTTTTTTTTTAGGGGTGCATCTTTGGAATAAAGTCGTATCTGCAATAAGTAGATTTTTACAGACCGTCACCCATTTATCCTTTAATGGGAAGGTTTTTAAAGGTTTTGGGGTCAGGAAACTCATTTATCACGTCGATAAACTCTGGGTTACGTGATTTTTCCGGACAGCAGCGCCAATTGCATTGACCAGAACTTTTCACCAGGTGTGCATGGATCTTTTTTCTGAGTCACCCATTCACAGTGTTCTGTGTGGAGTAGATGCGTGTTCACTCGTCTTATTCGTGGCTTTTGCATGCAGGACTGCGTGAGCCGTATTCAAATTCATATTGTTTTAAGTCCTCTACCATTAATTACATTTAGGAAGGCTGATGCTCAGCGGGTCCTTAAAGTTGCAGTCCTTAAGATTTCAGTCCTGGGTGATAGAATTTTAGTTTGATAAAAAAAAAACTCAGTTTTCTTTTATTTTGAAACGGGACATGAACCCCCAGTCTCCTGGATGAAAGTCCTGTGTTTTTTTAACCCGTCCACCAACCCAATTCGTCACCTTACTTCCTGCTTTGCTCCGGTCATAATTACTACGGCCACTAGAGGGCGCCGCCACTATAAACCTAAATATGACTCGTATTTGCTGCTTGAACAAAGCAATCCATGTAGGCTTTTTTTTTGGAGGACAATCTCTTTTTTTTTTTTTTCCTTTTTTTTTTTTTTTTTTTTAAATTTTTTTTTTTTTTTTTTTTCCTGCGACTGTTACAATACCACAGTGCTACCTACCTAAGTGTTTATCTGTATCAGAAGTGTTCTTTATAAGGCAGTGTTTAAAGAGTCTAGTCCTTATTCTTAAAGGCTCTGTAATAGTTCAACTATTTATCACAGATTTTTACATTAAACAGATCAACTTTTTTAAGGCCGCTGGGAAGCATCGGTACGTTTTAGTGTTTGATTGCAGCCAGGGCTTTAAATTAACACCTGCCCACCTGCCAAATGCGGGTAAACATTTTTTTTTTTTGCTGTGTAACCGGGGTAAGACCGTGTTCCAGTTATTGCTGTGCATATTCCGTGCACAGCGAGTGTTGCCAGATTGGTCTGTTTTCCACCAAGAATGTTGGAAAGTTCGCTTGGCTTGGAAACATTTGCTTGACGTGTCTTACAACTGTTAAATACATGCCTGGCATGTGTGGTATCGATTACAAGCTAAGCTAAAACGGAGAAAACGAACGGAACAAAACAAACCAGAGGAGATGAAATTAGGTAGTAAAATTAGTTAGGAAAACATGTGGCTAGTGGAACATCTGATTGGTTGGTAACTTTAAATATCTGCTAGCCAAGTTGGTTTGTGTTCTAAAAAAGTTAATTTAAAGCCCTGATCGCAGCAGCTGAACATTTTAACATCAGAACGTCAGATTTTTGTCAGCTTTGGCACTTGTCGCTACGAGAAAAGCTGCCAGTGAGTTTCACAGACGATTAGACAGGTGACTGCAATGTCAAAGCAAAGAGATCTGATCAAATGTGTCTTGTCCGTCCATTCAAACGAAACATAAGACTTGTGAACTTGTTGGTCTGGTGCTGGGTTTATATCGACTCCATTGTACATAAAACAACTGCGTGGTGTCAAAGATCGGAGCTCTTCGTCTACATCGGTCGCCTAGATTCGTGTTCTCATTTACCATGATTACATTTTTAAAACTAAAACTGAACTGTAATGGATGTTTTATTGGATATTTAATGTGTTGGCTGTATTGTTAAATTAGAACAGCGTAGGGTCTTTTTTGTGTGGCTAACAGGCTAGCCTTTTCGCTTCACTTTCCCGTCTTTGCAGTGTTGAGCAGCAGAATACTTAAAAGTTTAAGTATTTAGCGCCTGAGTATGGAGTCATCCTAAATGTAACAGATTCTGTTAAAATACAGAGAAAGGTTTTATATATTGAGAATACATCTTGGGATACATAGTCTGAAGGACGAAACATTTTTACTTTGAATGGTTTTTATCACATTTTCAATTGTAGTGACCCCTTTGCCTATCAAACGAATGACCACCACGGTTGCCGATTGGTAGAAGTTTGTTTAAGACGCGTGCAAAAGACGACCAAATGTCCAGTGTTTTTAACACAAAGACTGTCCCACTATAACCAGTCCACTCAGTCTCTCTGTATACCACTATACTACTTTTTTCTACGCTTTATTGACCCATTGACGCTTTTTCTAAGCTTATTTTTGACGTTTTTTCCAACATTTTCAATGCTTTTTTCAACACTTTTTGATGATATTTTGGACACTCTTTTCACCGTTTTGGACGCTTTTTTTGGACGCCTTTTTGGACATTTTGGACACTTGAGTATAAGCCCTTGTCTAATTGACAGTGAACTACTGCCCCAAGTGGCAGGAGGCTCAAAACTAACAGAATCCAAAATGGCTCTTGAAACAATTATTACTGTCATATATTACAATAACAGCCAAGGGGCTTTAAGGACGTGGACTGATACAAACTATAAAAAATAATTTCCCAATCTTTTTTCCCATTCCATGATTTATATTTAAGATGTTGTCACATTTGTCCCTGACCCAAAATCTACCACTGCAGGATGCACACCCAGAGAACGTGTGCTCAAACCGGTTTCAATATAGCTCAAACTGTAAGTAACTTGTTTCTAAACGAGACATTTTCTGTCACTTTTAACATATAGGTTAGCCTGGCACTGCCCTCCTACGTACTTCGGATCAATTTTCATTTTCCTTCAGCACTCTGTCTGGGTTTGCGGTATATTCTTGGGTTTTCTCCGGTCAAATCTTTACTGTTCCAATCAGCAAACAGAGGGAGTGGCTGAGAACGATGACATTGAGGTTGTGCGCCAGTGAGTTGTAGTTCCGTAATGACGGCAGAGAAAGATGCAAGCAAAGCCATTCGGTCTGTTGTGGCAACACTGCTGAATATCCAGAAGTTAAAAGTCTGGTAGGACCAGGCTACATATAGGTAGGATGTATCAAACTATTGTCAGAATGTAAAAGTAAAACGTTTAAAGTGGATACTTAATCTTCTTGTATTCTGAATACATTACAACAAGTCAACAATAGTTAGTTGTTAGTTGACGATAGAAATAATACACACGGTTTGGTTGGAGGATGGGAAAGTTTAAGAGTTCCTCTTGAAAGCCATAATGTTGTTTTAGACACAGATAATAATATTTTCAACCAGAGAACCAATATAATCTATCTACAGTCAATAAACGTTGAATACCAAGGCAATAAATGATAATCTAACAATAACATGTTTCAATAAAAGGAAGAGATGTCTGTCTATCTAAAGAGCTGTTGGACATGTCTTCCATTGCCAAAGCACATTTGTGACAGCGTCAATAAAATCACAAACAAACTCTAACTTAACTAACTCTGTTTCTGCGAGATACTGTACCTGCTTGACTAAAACTGTTACAGGTTGTTGTAAAAGATGGGGTTTGGAGCACAACTGTGTTCAGTGTTCTCATTTTGATTTTCTTTGTTTTGTCTGTTTGTTTGGAGTCTAAAACTGATATTTCGAGTCCGCCTGTGGAAAGTCTGTGAGCTGCATTAAACTGAACCACTTCACAGACGTTTTTATTTTTCCAAATATATATATATATATATATTTGTCCCACTGGAGCCTCGGTTAACTGATACTCTGCATTTTCTATTGTTTAGTTATTTATGTGTTTATCTTACTTATGCTATATTTGTATAGCTCTCCTCTCCAAATTACAAAGTGCTTTAAAAAAATCTTGAATATGTTTTTAATTATGTTGCACTTTGTACGAATGGTTTCGTTGCTCTTCTCTTCTTTTTGTGTGTTTTTCTTTCCCCAATGCTGATTTGCCCTCTATGGCGAGATGTATTCTAACCTCAATGAGGGACTTGTACAGTGTTACACTCACGTTTTCCCTTTTCACCCAAGAGAGAGAGAGTCGGACTTAGGCCACGTTACCTGCCTCAGTTTAATTTCAACATCGCTCTCAGATTGTCGAGCAGAGCACTTCGAATCCAACCCTCCGACTGAAGCTTTAGTGGTCCGGTCCGTCCTCGGAGCTATAGCGACTCTGAAAGCAGAAATGTTCTCATTGGTTCAGGCTAAACTTCCGAAAAGTCAGATTATCCGGCTGATGTATTCACGTGTTGACTGTTTCTGATATAATAGAAAATCATGGCGACAGCAAATTGCCCCTTAATCCCAAAACTGCATATTTCTCATTTAAAAAAAACATATTTAGATGCTTGTGGTCTTTGTTATTACATTCAAGAGAGTATATTTTGAATTAAACTGATGGGAATCAGTCAGGGATTACAGAACATGGCTAAGAGTCATGTGACATTCATAATCAATTAACCAGAGGGCACCCAGACAGCGCAGACCTCCGTGAAAGGCCGCCGTTCATCTGCATGTACGACAGAAAGAGAACATCTGCAAAGTTTCCCTTAAATTAGCAGCTAAAGGTAGCGGTAGCTAGCTAGCTTGGTCAACTTTTTCAAAACAAATCTCACTGTATTCTTGCAATGTGTGACCCTGCAAGATCGCCAGTCTTTACATATTATGACGTTATGTCATCAACGTGAGATGTGAGATGATTGTCTTTAGATGTGAGATGGTGTCAGACTTTAATCTTTTCAAAGTCTGTTCAGAGTCGTCTAGAATATGGAAGGCATTTGCTAACATTTGCGCTTCTTTTAGGCCCTACCCAGCACATTTGAACTGAACCAATGAGATTGTTCCTGCTCTGTGGGCTGTTTTGCTTTAAAAACTAACTGATGATGATAACGTGGCCTTGGTCTGGCCTGTGGCCATGTTACATTACGCCTTGTGGCTGTATAAAATAAGCCTGTATGAACCTAGTGTCTTCTGGTGAGCTACATGTGTGTATTTGGGTAAATACACACCGTGTTGCTATTTATTTATTTATGTAATGTATGTATTTATTTATTTATTCCTGCGTCCTCTTTATCGGTTCGGCACCTGTGGCGTATTTGACGGTTGTCAATACATCGGTGTATGATGTGTAGGGATGGAGGGAGGGAGGGTGAAGGGATATTTGGGTATGGGGGAAGGGGGGCTTGGTCAATGGGAAAACCTAGCTGTGATATTAACTATCTAACTGATACTAATATAATCTAAGACCACTGTATGTATATCTGCTTGTCGTGAAGATGATCTACAATGTAATGACAATAAAGAATTAACACTATGATCAACTCTGCAGACATAAAGAGTTCACTCTGTTCTGTTCTCTTTTTCAGATTCATACTTGTATTTTGGGTTTCTACTGAAACATGTTTACATGCTTTTAACCCTTGTGGTGTCTTACTATCGACCAAAATAAAAAAAAATTTGGCGCTTATTCCAACATTTTTGTTGCTTATTTTGATTCTTTTATAAATGTTTTTGTCACTTTTTCAATGCTTTTTTATTCATGGTCAATACACCTAATTTAAATGTATGATTCCTGCTTTTTTAAACAAGAAAATGTGACATAATGACATTTAAATTAGGTTTATTGACCATGAATAAAAACTTTTTTTGAAAATGTTAAAAAAACATTGATAAAAGAATCAAAATAAGCAACATAAAGCGCCAAAAAAAGTTAATTTTGGTCGATGGGAAATGCCAAATTTTTCTGTTTAAAAAAGCTGAAATTATGCATTATTTTGACTAATAGTTAAGATCAGAGGATGTTGAGTGAATCACAGACTGGTTTATGTCAAAGTTTGTTCAGGATACAGTTTTTGAACCATTTAAAAAAATATATAAAGAATGCTATAAAATTGAATAAAACTCCCACAATTCCATGGAAGTAATCATTAATTTTACATGCGAAGAATGTTGGTGGGTTCAGTACAACATACGTGCATGCAGCCATGCTATTTTTGGGCAATTTGTTTGTAAGAAACCCATATTTCAGAACTTTCAAAACGGGTCAAATTTGGACGAGTTAAATGTTAAACGTCTGTCTGAAACGCTCCGTTTTAGCAATTTAATTGTACGTTCAATTTGAACGGAGAAGTCAGGATTAACGAGTTCCCATTCGGAAATTACGAAGAAGAACAACGCCCCTTGAAGACGTCTATCTGTGGACGTGTTGCTATGGTATTTGTACACTCAAAACACAGCATAATAATGGTTATTCCCACTAGTTGTATTGAAACGCAGTTAACTCATTAAACTAATGCCATTCAAAGCTATGACTTCCAAAGTGAAGGGAACATGCTTTAAGCCAACATCTAAGTCCTGCTTCCAACATCTAAGTCCTGCTTCAAACTAAGTGGTCAGCGTTTACGTTTTTTGTTTTTTTGCATCTGCGCTCTCAGCACCATCATTGCAGCCAGAGAATGACCGTAATGGTTCATTTAAAGGCACAGCTTCTGAATATTTTGATACTTTCACAATATAGATATCCAAGATTTTAATGTTTAAAAGAAGCTGTGTTTCTCCTTCTTATTGGGTCTGCAGCCTTGCAAACTGTTGGCTGGTTGGTTTGTGTACAGCAACCATAGCAACGCACAGAGCTTTTCATAAGCCGTAAACACATGTCCGCTGAATACATGTCCAAAAGAATGCCTCTAAAACCTGAATAATACCAGAATATCCCACATGTCTTAATCTGAAAATGCTATATTCGGAAAAGGTCTTATTTGAAATATCCAACTGGAATATGCTGTTTACATGACCTGTTTCAAATTCAGCATATTGTAATTTTGGAATAATAGTGTAATATTGGTGTGCATGTAAACCTACTCATTGACTATCTTGTTTTGTTTTATCTTTTTTGTTGAGCCCAGGAAGAATAGTTACTTCGGTAACTATTGGGGATCCTAAATAAATTTTTAAAAATTAAGGTAGAATGTACTGTATAACATCTCGGTTTACCTAATCAACTGGAAACTAAGTATTAATAGTATTTACAGTTTTTGTCGATTGCTAAACGACAGTGGGCACAACTGGAGCCACATGTGCAAAACTCTAACTGCAGTCTGCATTACCAACAGTCACCTGAACTAAACAGTTCACATCTCCTGCAAAACTCATTCACAGCAACACAACTCTTAACACACGTCTCAAAACAGGCTCAGTGCAGCCAAACACTATGCACAAGCCTCACTGAGATAACGCACACACACACACAACACACACACACACACACACACACACACACACACTGAGACACACACACTGTCACTCAGAACACACTGAGACTAAAAACACTAGCATCAAACACCAAGACAGAAATTACTAACTTTTCATCTTTACAGTTTGACAATTTGAGTGACTTTACACTACTCAATAGTTTATTTGAAGAAAAGATATAGATTTTATAATATACCAATTTTTACGTAAGGTAAAAAAGAAGGAATGAAAAGCAGCAGTTTGCTTCAATATAGTATTTTGTCTCTAGTAATTTATGGAATTACTGGAAAAAAAACTAAAGGTACATAACAGTAACAAAGAATAGTGTGACTAATCCTGCCTCTCTCCAGCATCATGTGGCAAGTTTTCTTCATCACATTGGATGTCTGAATCATCTCTAAATACTAATGAATGTGGTGTTTCCATTGCTTTCACCTCCATTACTTTCTGAACAACAGTAAGAACACAGTTTTACTATAGTTAAGATTTTGTGTTTTTCACTTTTTTTATAGCTGTGTACATAACCTCAGACATCTTACCTGGACATGTTGGTATCTTTGCTCTTTTACCTGTTTCTCTCAAACAGTACAGTGTATAATTGTTTCATTCTTATTTGGTGTTTGTATACAATCTTTCTGATCTTTCTCTGTATAAATACCATATATGTTCACTAACTAGTCTAAAACAAGACACCTGCTTAGGCGTTCAGCTGGAATTGCAATCAGCAGTGTTTGATAGGGACCAGACTGAAAGCTATTCTGTTTTTTACAGTTTTTTCCAACTCCTTACACACGTTTTCAAAACTATGTCTCCTTTTTTCAAAACTCTACACACAATTCCTAAAACTGCACACACAAAATACAAAATGCCTCATATTTCCTTCAAAATGAAACACTGCATTAAAAATACCATAAACACATCTCAAAATGAAGCATTTGCATCAAATGGCAAACACTTTTTTCGTAATAGTAAATTATTTGGATATACCATGTACACACTGTTGTTCTGAATCTAAAGCTCTTTTGTCTTTCATAGGCTTATATCTACATTTACAATGTTCTAGAGAGAAACTAATTTGCTGAGAGTGGTTGAAAAGTGCACTGTAAAAAACAATGTAATGTTACAGTAAAACAGAAAATATTTATTGGGCAAAACATTACGTTTGTAAGATTAGCACAGTGTTGTATACAGTAGCATGAAACAAGAAAACAAAAGTACAAACATACTGGGCTTCTCTCATTGGCCCATCCGTGGTTGATCACATGATAAATAAATGTGGCCCTGATCTCATCAGAGATGGCTCTCCTTCTGTCTCTTCTTCCCTCCTCCTCCTCTTCCTCATTGTTGTCCCCTGTCTCTCCCTCCTCCTCCTCCCCTTACTCTCTGTCTATTGTTGGCATCCATTGTTCAAAACAGGTAATCTGACCTTTGACCTATGTATAGGCCTATACTAAAGCAGTGATTGGTTAGTGTTCAGTTATGACAATGTGTTTGCAAATGTGAGGAGTGTGTGTGTGTGTGTGTGTGTGTGTGTGTGTGCCCTGGTAAATAAGTGTAGCATTTTGATTGGTTGTGTTTAGAAAAGGAAAGCAAGTCACTTCCTGTTAGATTTTTGTGTCTTAGGTAGAGCATTGTGTGTAATGTTTTGAAAAAAGTGTTTCATGCAATTGAAAACTGAGTGAAAGGCTGAGAAATAGCTTATGGTTTTGGAGATTTGCTGTGTAGTTTTGCACTTTGAGTGAGAGGTTTAAAAAATCGTGTTACATGAAAAGATTTTGTGTGTAAGCAGTTGGAAAAAATTGTAATGTGTGGTTAACAGTTTTGACAGCAGTGTGTTAGCATTTGAACAAAGTGCTGTGAATCTACAGTGTTGTGAAGGTTGTGGTTAAAGTGATGTTATAAGTGTGTAGAGTTTTGAAAACTGTGTTCAAGCAATGAGAAACAAACTAGAGTTTGGTCCACATGAACTGCTGCTGCGCAGACTGTAGTTACAGTTTTGCACATGTGACTCCAGGTTGTGCCCGCTGTCATTTAGCAAAACTGCAAATATTGAATTCTGCCAATAGTTAGTCACTTTTTTACCACAGAGTGGCAGCATTGCCTCAACAACAGATTTGAGCAAGGGGTTTTGTATGAGGGCTCAACATTACACCTGCTCTAGATCTAAATCTCAGAAGAGGCAAAGAAGGCGTACTTTAAACCAGGTTATGGCTGAGGAGGCGTGACAAGATCTGGTGAGGTAGCAGCTCCTGAGCAAGAGTTAGCTGTACTAATGTTTGTATTCAGTTCTAGACATACTACCTACCTGCCTTGTGTCTTCTCTGTGGCATTAAGCTGTGTGTTTATGCACCTTTCTGGTCTCTGGACAGCAGTTTGCCGGATGTATAGTTTGACTGCAGTCGACAGATTTTCCCAGAAGACAACAAAAGCATCACTTGTCTACTCATCAGCTGTGAGTTTGTTTGGTTATGATATTTCTAGTTCATGAAGGCTGTTTCAGTTTGACATAGATCTGTTTAAACCAGTGGTTCTCAAACTTTTTTGTGCCAGCACCCCCTTATCCATTATCCAGGTCCCTGACCACCCCCCATCAAATAATATGTAGGCTAATTGCCCCAAATATGAATGATTACGCCATAAATGTTTACTGTTGTTACTATTGTTATAAAAAATAATCAAAAAATCATATCATTGAATGACAAACAACATATGTATTAGTTCCCCAGGTATCAAATAAACCATGTGAATAGAAATTATATTTACAGGTGTTTAAAAAAGGCAACCATTTGACATTCAATTAAAATTAGATAAGAGTAGCCAATCAGAAACAGCTAGCAATTTAACATTCAAATCTATTTTTCATTCAAATCTATAATCTAATTGTTCCAACGGAAAACAAGCTGGCACTTATCAAGGGGTAAAAGCAGAAGGATTTCCTTCCCCAATGGAAATACGTTTACAACCTTTGAAAGTTAGTGAGAGCCCTTTTTTGATGCTTAGAAGAAGAGTCTAGGTTTGCTATCGCCTGTCTTGTGAGTAAATAGCAGAAAAAAAATGTATTTGAGAAACGGAACCCCATATCACGCTGCGTTTTGAGGAGGTCTGAGAATCCCGTACACTAAACAGTTACATCGCTGCCTCTATCGCTTCCACATGACAGTTTTAAAACACCAAACACAAGCCCTGAAGTTTGTGGACAGTGCTGGGCAAGTTACTTCCAAAATGTAATACATTATAGATTACTAGTTACTGTCATTTGAGAGTAATTAATTATATCACAATATTACTGTCTCTGAATTGTAATGCGCTACACTACTTTTGCGTTACTTTTGAGTTACTTTCGTCAAAATAACAGTGGAAGTTTGACTTGGCAGCTAGCTTGTGAATTTCATCACTGGATCAATAAAGTCTCCTCTTTATTCACTTTTACATCATAGATTATTCATAATATTTTGTATAACGAATATGGATATGCAAAGTAACTAAAGCTATAAAAATAGATAAGTAAAATGTACAATGGGCAAGTAGGAGAAACTGTAAATACTCAATTAAAAGTACCTTACAGTTGTATTAAAGTACGGCATTGTTGTAACATGTTTGTTTAAAGCACTTGAATAAGAAATTCATGTTGTTTAGTTTAAAACAAAGGAAATGGTCAATTATAGTGTGATTAAAACTCACTAT
The DNA here is from genome assembly GCF_010015445.1 of Perca fluviatilis. Taxonomy (NCBI): domain Eukaryota; kingdom Metazoa; phylum Chordata; class Actinopteri; order Perciformes; family Percidae; genus Perca; species Perca fluviatilis. The sequence continues at coordinate 28,975,329 of NC_053125.1, read as the reverse complement.
TTACAGTACTTGATTTACAGCTAATATGTGAAAAGGTCCACAACCTTATTTGTTTAACAGTAATTTAGTTTTACTCTATGGTTTTACTGCAAACCATCACAGGAAGTGCTTTTATTTGGAAGTAGAAGTTGAACAGAAGTTGTCTGTTGTGTACTCTTGCGAGCTTACTGAGATGAACGTGAGACGCTAGATGACTGTTGTGCAAACATGTCCGTCAAGCTTAAGTTGCTCACTTTCTTGTGTGTAAAACTGCAACATATTGAACAGTAAATGGTCACAGACAAGCGTTTTTGGTCGTCATTCAAAGCCGTTCCACTACAGGCACACACGGCTGATAAACTGCAATGGTATTTACATGTAGCAAGCCTAAACATTAATTCCCGACATGTTTAAATCTGTCAGCGGCTCGGACACACTGCTGTCCGCGCTGACGTAGGCCTATCGTCACCTGTTGGGACACAGATGTTATGAAATAATACTCACAGCTTTTTTTTTTTTTTTTCAGTGAACAAATGTTTCGCGATGTTGGGAAATTCCTGATGTCGGAAAAAACCTAACCCAATCTGGCAACACCATTGACATATATAAAAGGGCAACACCAGCCACCAGTGTCTCACCGCCGCATGCGTCATCAAAACAAAAAGCAGCGTGGAGGCGACGAAGCAGCGTAGGCTTCGTATGATCATTTAAACCAGTTTTATGACGAGGTCGGTGAGGATGGAAAAATCTTACATTTCTGTGCAAACTTTGCCCCCCGGCTTTCTAAAAGAAAATCCGCACTTCAGTCCCATCCACAGCGAACCTGAAACGGCACGTTGAACTGATCGGATATGAAGATGAAATCTGACGCATAGTTTCAGTGTTAAAGCTGATAAAATAATTGCTGTCTGTGGTTCTATATTTGGGCTGTGGCAATCATTTTGAAAAATAATAGCTCGCAGCAACATATGTATGACTCATGATTATTCATGTTTGAGTTTTCTATGCTCTGTTTTTACTGGTTTATTAAGCCAGCATAGGCATCTATTTCGGTGGGGACGGTAGGCCTACCTATCAGATTTCGTCATGAGTCACTTTGTACCCACCACTTTTTTTTGAAAACCTCGAGCTCAATTTACTTAACAAAAAATGAAGTTCACAACACAATAATTCTTGAGCGACAGATGCCAACAAATCAACAACAATCTCTATCCCCACAGGGCAGCACAGACACAGTCGCTCTGCTGCTGCGCTATACACGCTTCTCTGTTCACAACACTGTATGACCACCTCATACTGTGAAAGTGGGTCATACTCAGTGATGCCACGTAAGGTGTTACTTGTAACGCGTTACTCTAATCTGAGCAGTTTTTTCAGTAACGAGTAATCTAACGCGTTACTATTTCCAAACCAGTAATCAGATTAAAGTTATCCAAGTCACTGTGCGTTACTATTTGTCATTAGTAAAAATATATATATTTGCTTTCTTCTTGCGTCTCGGGGAGTGAAGTCATGTATGCGACAAGTCACGTTTTCAGCATGAGGACAGTAGGCTAGTGATGTGCGATACCACTTAATTCCTATTTGATCCGATACCAAGTAATACCCAGGCTGGTATTGCCGATACCGATACCAATACCAATACTTTTTACGTATTTTATTTGCAGTGTGATGTGACAACTAGTTTAAAGGAATATGACCCTAATAATCTTCGTTCGTGTTGCGTAACACTGACGGCTCCAGCATTACCTTAGCCTAGCACAGATCCTGCAGGTAACTGGTTCCAACTAGCCTACTGTTCGAATTGGACAAGTGACAAAAATAACTGCTAAAAACAACGTTACAGAACAGCCATTCTTCTAACCGTAAACAAACCGGGAACTATATTCTCAGACAGGCTTGCTGCGAGCATATCACTCCGCCCAAGTACTATATTCTTCCGCCTGAGAATATAGTTCCCGGTTTGTTTACGGTTAGAAGATGGCTGTGTCTTGTGTTACGTTGTTTTTTGTACACGCTGTGACTCTACAAATCACAACATGTAAATAAGAACATGTTGGCGTTATTTAGTCACTTATTCGGAGCAGTAGGATTACTGGAACCAGTCACCTGCCTGTTCTGTTATGGGCTGATACGCTGGAGCCGTCAGACAGCTTTACAGCACGCACGGAGATGAGAAGGGTCTGTATGGACTTGTCTAACTCTGGGGGTTACGGTGAATAAGCTAAATTCCCAATAAGTCGGCGTGTTCCTTTAAAGTAAAAAAGTAGTCTGTAGGCTTACCAATTCCAAATTATAGCTGCATAATGACAAGACAATAAACTACTCTCATATTATTTAATTATAAAGAAAATCTCGGAGACTTGTACAGTAAAACAGGTTGAAAATAACACAAATTTGACTCTTTTGGTATAACGGCGGCGGAACGGCGGTTGGCCCGCAGGCCTGCCTCGGAACGAAGGCGGTAGGAAGGTGGCTGCCGCTTTTAAAAAGCGGCTGCCGCCGGCGGTGCGCTGGCAAACGTGTTTGCGATTACGCCATTCTGACGCTTCTACTGCCTCTGGAGCACCGCCGGTGGTCCGCCGACTCATTGCTATCTGGGTAACCTTGTCACAAAATATTCCATATCCACTTTTTGCTGTTCTTTACAACACATGTAAATCAGGCACCCTTGAAAACCAGTTAACTCAAATTGTTTTCACAAAACATTCATGTTTACAAAAAAATTAAATAAAAATAGGCTCCCCTGGCCGGCTCCGTCACAGAGCCGCAGTGCACACACAACTGACCGGCGGAAGGAGAAGTAGTTCCTTCCCCTAACCGGATATAATTAGACTTTTCTGGTGACAACAAGTTACTTATGATAACATAAACACTCACTCCAAATTACTGAGTTCAAATATCGATCTTTTTATATGAGAATCGATACTAGAGCAGGAGACGTTGGGATCGTAAATATCAATACTTTAGTATCAATCCGCACATCACTAGAGGACAGTTCACGTGTACCACGCAGCGACACTAACGTAAACAACAATGGATGAAGGAGAGAGATGCGCGTTTTCTAGCTGGAAATACAGTCACTATTTAGAGTTTGTGTCAGCTAAAGATGGCAATATTAAGGTAGGTTGTACACTCTGTGCTGGTGGCGACAAAGTGCTATCTAGCTACAAAAACACTACGTCAAATTTGAAGAAACATTTGGAGTCGCAGCGCTGCAGTCAAACTTACAGAGCAAGTCCCAGCAGGTGGTGCGAAGGAGAGAGAAGGTCCCCCACCACCCAAACAACAAAAGCTGGACTTCGTTGCAAAACCAGTAAGTGGGGGAGAGTTGAAGAAGTTGGTCGGGCAGTATGTTGTAGAGGAAATGCTGCCCTTAAACACGGTTGACTCGCTCTCTTTCTTGCCATAATAAACCATATCCCTACTACTGGCAATGCCGAGCTGCCTCACAGTAAACCGGTTGTCATTTTTATGTTGAGGTTGTGGGGGTGTTGTCGGCAGTTGCTGCATGTAACTAATAAAGTAACTTGTAATCTAACTTTGTTACTTTTAAAATCAAGTAATCTGTAAAGTAACTAAACTACTTTTAAAATCAAGTAATCTGTAAAGTAACTAAGTTACGTTTGCTTTTTAGAAAATGTAAGGCTAGCTTCTTCATAAAAAGTGTTGGAAATCATCACATTTTTTTCATACATTTTTATTCATTTACATTAGTAAGCTACAGGACAGCATCTTTCAAAACATGACCTGCGAGAGAGAGAAAACAAAATAAATGCGTCTGCGTCCCCAGCACATTTCAAACCAAACTGACGCCCATGTAAGCCAGTCATTGTGAGAACTTTACTCTTGTCTCTGATTCGTAGTTGAACCTTACAGTTAACATATCTTTACAGAACTGACTAAATTGATCACCGAATCCAAAGTTACACAGCACACAGGACAAGTTTTGTCTAGAAAACACGTCCAAAAACATGTTGCTTTGCAACCTTTTCAGGTGAGTAACAACAAATTCAAGTGGCTTATTAATTTTGTCCCTACAGATGATTATTTAGAAAATTATTTTGACCATGGGTGAAAGTATAAATATTGTGTGAGAATGTATGTGTGTTTCTGTGTGTGAAAAGCACTGGTTATATCTTGAATTTAAAAACATCTGTTTTGTTCTCAGGTGAACATTTAAAGATATGCCGACAGCCACACCAAAAATGGCAGCAGATACAAGCTGCGGAAAAGTAAGTGACACCTGTTGTATTTTATTTCCTTTTTAGTGGTGTGAGATATATATATATATATATATAATTATGCATTAATTCATACGTATGTAGTGGTGTATGTAGTGGTGTACATATGTAGTGGTGTGAGCTAAATATATATATATACACACATATATTTTAAATGCATTAATGTATGTATACATACAGTATTTGAATGATGTATACATCATTCAAATACTTTACTATGAATAGTTAATTGTCTACTTTATTGATCATGTTAACATTTTTAAATGTATTTGCCAGATTTAGGTCAGTTTTTTTTATTAATGCAGTATGTAACCTGTTGTTTCAAAAAGGTTCAAATTCTGTAATTATATTATATTATTATTCCATTGCAGTACTTGGATACTTTTAGGAAGGTTTTGAATATTTTACCACCACTACTTTTAACAAAACAAATGTTGTTTTCTTGGTGACAGAGAGCCAGAATGGAGTTGGTCCTGATACCTCTGAAATCCTCCTACAAAATAAAACTGAGGTGAATGGGAATTTTATTTATTCAGTCCATGATGACAAATGTGCAATCAAAAAAAACCTGTAATACCACTTTAAGGTGGCATTCTTTTGACAAAGATTTGTCACAAACTTGAACAGCTACATGATGCATTTTAAACATATTGGCTTCATACATCCAAATGATTTCTCACAGTGCAACAGCATATATCTCATATTTATAAACTCACATGTATCAAACATGCGTCAAACTGTATCCAGGTGTCATATTCTCTGTTTTCTTCTGCTAAGATACCTCCTGGTGCTTTTAATTATCATCTCTTTGACAAATGATGACTTCTTTCAGGTTACAGGACAAGAAATCAAAACAAATCATGCATTTGACTTAACACCAGTGTCATTTTATTATGAATGACATCTTTAATACATCATCTTCTGCTTGCTTCATTTTAACAGCTGACACACATTTTGGTTTACAATCTTCTCATAAATGCATTTGTATCTTTAATGTTACAGTAAATACTCTTATCAAAAGAAATCTCTCTGGTCAAGTTATAATAAAGCACGCAACAATTCTACTTACAATATTTAAAGGTCCAATATGTAATATATTTACTGTAATAAATCCAAAAGTGACACCAATGCCTCATCAGATATTAAGGAAACATGTTAAGCTGAAATATTATCTTTTCTGACAACAATGCTAATGTCAGTATTTTTTCTTAAACCCAGCGCACTACAGCTGTAATGTTAGTACACACAAACAAATGGGATCAACGGAGATAGATTCTACATGACCTAAAAAAACGGCATGTTTCTAACAGTTCCGTGACAGAGATGTTACAAACCCTGGATAAATATTGGAGATGTATGTGAAAGATGGAGACAGCTTAGGGCCCAAAAGGACGCAGAGCTTACTTGTTTCCTCCTGAACAGGTAAGCATTAGCTTTGGGCTAATTTATCACGGCTACAAGGGACGGGCATTTTATGTCATTTAAAGGGGTGATAGAATGATTATATAAGGTATTTTACACTGTTCCTTAAGGTCTCCTAATGGGGTATGTAACATTGGTTGGGCTGGAAATTGCCCGAATGCTATTTTATTAAGCCCTTAACTACCCTGTGAATATGGCTCTATTTGGAACAAGAGCTTTTCTTCCAAATATGGTATGCTCATGAATATTCAGAATGAGCTGCGTGCTGATTGGTTTGAGCAAACTACATAGAAACACATGGGAGACTCTCATATTTCAGACACTGCAAAGTTATACATTGTTTATCGGGCTATTTCGTTTTTAAATTCACTTTTTTAAGCGAGAAATCAACTATATAAAGCTCAAATATGGGCCGTTTTACGTAAATTGATGGCTAATTGCAAATTTGGTAAGACTGTGTGTCGGAGATCAGCCGCAGGTGCTGCCTCGCCGCCCGGCCTGCTATGAGCTCCGTCACGACTGGCAGCCCACAGCAGGGACTACCAACACCGCTGCCCTGACAGAGCTCCAGTGCCTGTAACTCCCCTCTTCCTGCTAGCTAAATGGCCCGTTGTGTGAGAGTGAGAGCGCGGTCAGCGAGCTTGTTACACCAGCAATCTCTTACCACATGTTACACACATGTCACGCCACTTAGCTATACAACATATACCTAAAATCTCTTATAAACCTAACAACGGTGTCCGATTTCAAGTTAATGAATATTTGTGAAGACTAGCAAGGTGTTTCGTTAGCTGTGACTGTCCCTTCAATCCTAGCTACAAACCACGGATAGTTAGCTTCATTTTCGGCGTAATTCGAGTATATTTACAGTTTGAATTTCGTCATGCCACGTATACAACATCTACTTATTATAAAGCTAACAACGGTGTCTGATTTCAAGTTAATGAATATTTATGAATTCCAGAGGAATTCTAAGAGGAGGCTAGCTAGCTCTCATTGATAGAGCTCCATCCAGCCGCAGGCTTTATCAATGAGACTCACGGACAAGCGGCGTTTATTTCCCCAATCGTTTGTTTAAATAACTCAACACATTATAATTACACACATTAAAAGATTAACTGGAATCTGTGGTAAGAGATTGCTGGTGTAACAAGCTCGCTGACCACGCTCTCACTCACACACACCGGGCATTAGGAAGAGGGGAGCTGCAGGCCCTGGAGCTCTGTCAGGGCAGTGGCGTTTAGTAGTCATTCACCCACAAAACGGTGACTTTGCGCGGGTATGGAGTGCTGTGGGCTGCCAGCCTTGATGGAGCTCACAGCAGGCCGTGGTCTGTGAAGGAAGGCAGGCCGGGCGGTGAGGCAGCAACACAGGCAGCACCGGCGGCTGAATTCCGACACACAGTCGGACAAAATCTGCAATTAGCCATCCATTTCGTAAAGTGGCCCATATTTGAGCTTTACATGGTTGATTTCTCGCATAAAAAAGTTTCAGAAGTGAATTTTGTAATGGAATAGCAGAGATCTGCGCGACCTAGATTCAGAAAACTACCTGATCTCAGGTCAGTTGTGTAGCCTAAATGTTGGGGCCTGACCGTTCTCTTAATACACCCATGGGTATGACAAAGTTACAGGTCTTGGGAGGTTGACGTCAACTTCCAGCTTTGTTGAGATTCGCCCGTTTTCAGCGGCAGTTTCAAAATATGAGCTTTTCATAGTAAAGGGGTGTCAGTGGGACTTTGAGCTTCTATCTATGTCCTATTTACCCACCGAACTGTCTTTATTCAACTATGACAGAGTAAAATCAGTTTTGCATTCTATCACCCCTTTAAACATTTGTGTACTCACATTGAATTATATAGCTAGAGTACCAGAGTTGGTTACTCGCAAAAACAATTGAGACACAGCCAGTAATGTGATCCTCACTGGTCCTGGCTAATGCCGCCATGCTAACCCTGCTAACTGCTAACGTTTCCGGAGTAAACAGCTGTTTACAACGTGTACAATGGTGAGTTATTTTAAGCCAAGAGAGGGAGGCTTTAAATCCGGAAGAGAGGAGCTTGAGTTTGCAGTGTGTGTAGCAATATTTTAAACACTAGCTGTCAGTATTACATATTGGACCTTTAATATTGATAAATAGGGTTAGCATGCTCATTTCAGTAGATATCTCTGACACACAATACATAGTCATCTTTCTAAATGTGTATTTGGTATATTATATTGTCTAGATATAGTATATTTTGAGTTTAATATGGCAAAATATGTGTTTTTAGTTACAGCATCATTTATGTGTATGGTTTCTAGTTTGTATTTAACTGTGTTTGTTTTCTGTCTGATAAAGACCACATTATTTCTTGTTTTGGTCTTATTTGATACAAAGTGAACTTATTAAATCTTATTAATGTATTAATTACAGCATAATTTTTTCCTTCAATTTAGTATTTTGTCTCTAGTAATTTACTGGAAAAAAAAAACTAAAGGTACATAACAGTAACAAGGAATAGTGTGACTGATCCTGCCTCTCTCCAGCATCATGCGGCAAGTTACTTTCTGAAAAACAGTAAGAACGCAGTTTTACTATAGTAAAGATATAGTGTTTTTCACTTTTTTTTTTATTGCTGTGTACATAACCTCAGACATCTTACCTGGACATGTTGGTATCTTTGCTCTTTTACCTGTTTCTCTCAAACGGTACATTGTAGAATTTTTTTATTCTTATTTGGTATTTGTATAGAAAAAAGGCTTTCTGAGCTTTCTCTGTATAAATACCATATATGTTCACTAACTAGTCTAAAACAAGACACCTGCTTAGTCTTTCAGCTGAAATTGTAATCAGCAGTGTTTGATAGGCACCAGACTGAAATCTATTCTGTTTTGAATGTGTGGTCAACAGTTTTGACAGCAGTGTGTTAGCATTTGAACAAAGTGCTGTAAATCTACAGTGTTGTGCAGGTTATGGTTAAAGTCATTGTGTGTAGAGTTTTGAAAACTGTGTTCAAGCAATGAGAAACAAACTAGAGTTTGGTTCACATGAACTGCTACACAGACTGTTGTTAGTTTTGCACATGGGGCTTCAGTTGTGGTCATTTAGCAATTGAAAAAAACTTTAAACCAGATCTGTTTCATAACAGTGTGGGTGGTGTGCGCACAGTCTGCAAGATCATTATCTTTTCTCTCTTTCTTTCAGGTCGGCAAATCGGCTGTTTGGTCTAACTAGTTTCATACAATGTGAAGGTGAAACAGGTGGCTACACATATTTGCATAACACATAAATCCATGCAATTAAAAGTGTTTTCTGTAGTCCATCAAACTTTTCTTGTCTACAGGTTCAGAATACCTGAAATGGGTGTTAGGCTTTGTGTCCATGAACAGACACAAGACTTTGAACTTGAAGAATCCAGCTGGCGCCACATGGAAGATAGGAGACCTGGATGATACTATTTATAGTGGGGAAGATTATGAGGTGGATGGTTGGGAAAAGTTTTACCTTCCTGAGAAAGTAAGTATGCAGGTTGTAGGTGTAGTGAAGGGGATCTCGTGCCCGTGTGACCAGCTTGTTCTGATGACCTGCTCTGAGGACACACAGGTGTATGCCTATGATGGAGAGAAGCTGCATCTGGTGGCTTCAAGCCTGAAGCAGCTAAGGGACGAGGGAATAAAGTACCCAGGGTCCAGGACCTATTACAATGGGGAGGCCTTCAAAGATATGGTGAGAACTTAGTTAAGGTGCTGAACAAGCAAGGCTTTGTGACCCTGGTGAACCTGTGGGCCCTGATAACTATGGCTTATATTGTCTGTTTTGTGTAGACCGAGGAGGACTGGGACAAAGTGAAGAAAAGGCTGGACAAAGAGCACCATAAACTGGTGATGTCAAAAAAGACTGAATTCCTCAAGAATCTCAAATCAATCCAACAAAACCTAGGTGGGCATCTTTCTCTTTGCTGCAGGATAAAGTTTTCTTTTCACTTTTCTCTTTTATTAATCAATCAGTAATTATCCTTTCACAGGGAAGCCAGAGATCCTCCAAGAAGAAAATGAAAAGTCCACAGAGGCATCCCAAGCTGGGACTGAGAACCCAATTTCAGTCAAACCTTAATCCCCTCTCTCCAACAGACCCTGCACAGCCTGTACAGCCTTCTTCTCTTTTCTTCATTTTTATTGCACATCTTTTTAAAATGCTGTTTTTTACAAAATATATATTGAAAATCTACACTTTGAAAATTAATAAACAGTTGACAAATGTAGAAAGTTTCATATGTTGAATATAATTCTTTATTAAAGCTGATGCTATCTGACGTTCTATCTGAGTTGACAAAGTGAGAAATGGGTGGGTCAAATTAGGAAAATCTCAAATAGCTGTGTTGAACAAAAATGGGATGTAATATGTGTATTAAACTCCTAATGAATGGAAGATCTGGAAGATTTTAAGGTTTGAATGGAGTGTGAATTAGTAAGGAGTTGAAAATGACTATCTGCCCCTCATAAAACATATTGCGATCATTCCAAAACTGTAAGAAAAATGTTTAAGATATCAAAATTCTGTATAAGTTTTACGTTAAGTCTTGTAAGCCATTAAAAGCTTAAATTAAGTCCCTAGCTGAAAGTATGCAGGAGGAAAAGCATTTCAAAGTGGAGCAGGCAAAGAGGATTGGAAGGTTGAGTTCCATTTTATAAAAACAAGAATATTTGTATTTTAAAAAGCATACATTTCCTTTAATCATGTCCTTAATAAATAATACGTTTATTTTATATAGCACCTTTTACAGACACAGTCACAAAACATTTGTAAAAATACAGTAAGATCCAACAGAAACATTTACCCAGATTCTGTAATGATAATTATAATAGTATTCCATTGTAGTATTGTTGGTGCTTTTAGAAATGTTTTGAATATTATTACATCTCTACTTTTATCAATATAAATCTGCTTTTCTTGGTGACAGCTTGCCCCAAGTTTGAGGGCCCATGTCTGTATATTGATCATCCTTGAAAACCCCACAAAAAGTCTTCATGACAATCTTTAACATCAGACACCATCCTGAGGATATACTGTATTAGAGCTGGGCAATATATCGATATGATATGAGACTAGATTAGATATCGTAATATCGTGATATGACATAAGTCTTTTCCTGGTTTTAAAGGCTGCATTACAGTAAAGTGATGTCATTTTCTGAACTTACCAGACTGTTGTAACTGTTCTATTATTTACCTGTACCCACTTAGTCATTATATCCACATTACTGATGATTATTTATCAAAAATCTCATTGTGTAAATATTTTGTGATAATTGATTTTCTCCATATCGCCCAGTCCTATACTGTACGTGACTTATGCATGCTTGCATGTGAGTGTGTTCTGGTTTGGATGAGAACAGTGTAGTTTCCTCAAATGATGGTTAACACCAAGGTTTCTTTCTTAGTCCCCATGGTTAAATTAGTTGTTACTGCATGAGTGGGGTTTTCTATTTCCCCTTTCAGTTAAGTTCAGCAAAGTGTTTTGCTGCTTTTTAGGTTAGGCACCTAATTCTCTGGTTACTGAAGTTTTATTAGTTTTATAATAGTCTGTAATGTATTATCTCAAACAGGAGTGATACACTGTGTTTGTGCCCCTTAATGAGTTTCCACTGGCAATTTACAAGTTATCTCATGACACTTTAGAGATAGAGTAGGTCTAGACAACACTCTATAATTAACAAAGACCCAATAATTGAGAGAGTCTTTAGGAAGACTTCCTACTCTAACTAGTATTGAAAACGAAATTAATAGATGTAATGTGTGTATGTTATGTAGTATTCATATTCTTATTGTTTCTGCCATCGTAAGTTCATAACATGAAAACATCTAAGGAGTGGTGCAAATCATCGGGGGGCGGGGCTTGCCTTCTCCTTTTTGGTCAAATCTTTCAGGGCTGCACCATGGTGAGTAGGTGTCTTTAAGTCCTCTGCTTTGCAAATATTTTAAATAATTATATTTACATTATACATTGCTTATTTCATTTCTGTTGTCAGTAAAATGTAGAATTGTAATTTGTTTTGTATCATTTCTGGTTGCATCAGGCTGTGACAGAAGAACAGGCAAAGAGGTGAGTCATCTGATTTACTGAACTACAAGTCAGTGTTGATGTATATGTCACAAAGTAGACACTGCTGTCTTGATACACAGCCTAGTTTTGTTGTTTAAAATGTATCTTTATATGTTTTAATTTTCAATTGCCATTTAAAAACAACCTTTGAAACAGAAATGTGGGAAGATGTCCAGTGTTGGTGTGCTGATCTATTCAGTTTTCATAAAAAAACATTTAATTTTATCATTTTAGAGCTGCAGAATGGCGGGAAGACCATTTCAGGTCAAATGCTTTCCTGATTATTGACAAAATGGTGAATCTGAATGCAGAACGTGCTGAAAGAGCAACTACAGTGCTCGTGGATGAGGTTTGTCTGAGACTGTTATGAACTTGAAAACTAGAAGTGTTATTCTTCTGGACATACTGCTTGGCCCTGGCTGACATAGTGTATTTTTTACACAACACAGAAAATGATATCTCTTTGAATGTGTTTTGACTTTACAGATTCTTCACAGCATCTTCTTTTTGGGAAAAATAGATGATCCACAGCATCCCCCAGAAAGTATTGTGACTGATGCCGAAATGCTGGATGGCTTAAAGAACATCTACCCTCGGCCTTTTGACCACTATTCCTCTCAACTGCCCAAGCGGAGTCCATTCTCATGTGTGCTAGACATGGTAAGATGAAAGCTTGTCAAAAGATGATACAATTGTTTTTTGTAAAGTTGTACAGGACTGCTACTTCTCCTTAACATTCTCAAATATTACAGTATAGTTCAAAATTATTTGAGGTATTTGTGGGAATAACAGCAGCAGCTTGATAATATGTGTGATTGTTTGCAGATTGTCCTCATGATTGGACAACAGAATGAAAGGGAAATAAAGGAGAAGGTGCGAGAGATCAGGGAACAACTGAGTAAGGGTAAAACAACATATCTTATCTCCTCCACCATCTGTGTCTCTCGGATCCCAAATTCACACAGGTACTATGGTGTCTCCATGTCCACTGCTGGGCGTGATCCTGGTAGAATCATGGTTGCTGCGTCCTGTCTTAGCTCCTGGGACAAGTATGTGGCTGGTGCAGTGATGACCTACTACCCAAATAATGTCAAGAAACGATATTTGGATGGGACCATCAAAAGATGTTTTGATGGGACCATCAGACTGCCAGAGAATGTCAGGTGCGAGGCGTTTAACATCCTTCAAGGTACACCACTGCCTCCTTGCAGATCATGTAGGAATTTGTTTTTTAAAACAGATGAAAAAAAAGAGTGGGCCTACGGTAACTGTGCTGAAGTTGAAAGTCTGAGCAACTTGTTTAAGAATGTTGAAGAAGTTAAAGAGCAAGCAAGACCAACATTGGCAAATAACACGGAGGAGAACAGGCGGAGGGCTGAAGAGAGTGTCAAGAAAGAGCTTAGACGTCTGCTGAAAGAGAAGAAATTTATTTGGGATGGAGAATTCTTCACTCCACAACATCCTTAACAGAATGTAAAGAAGTAACGTTCAGTGTGACGCTCGTAGACGGACATGAAATTATATTAAATATTGCAAGTAGAATTGTTACGGTGCTCTATTATAACTTGACCAGAGAGATTTTCTTTTAATAAGAGTATTTACTGTAACATTAAAGATACAAATACATGTATGGAGAAGATTGTAAACCAAAAAGTGTGTCAGCTGTTTAAAGGAAGCAAGCAGAAGATTATGTATTAAAGATGTCATTCATAATAAAATTACACTGGTGTGAACTCAAATTCATGATTTATTTTGATTTCATGTCCGACAACCTGAAAGAAGTCATCATTTGTCAAAGAGATGATAATTAAAAGCACCAGGACGGATCTTAACAGCAAAGAAAATTCATCTAGTTTGTTTATGCTGTTGCACTGTGAAAAATCCTTTTGATGTATGAAGCCAATATGTTTAAAATGTGTCCAGTAGCTGTTCAAGTTTGTGACAAATCTTTGTCAAAAGAATGCCACCTTAAAGTGGTATTATTATAAAATAATTCAGTTAATGTAGGATTAGAATAATAAGGAATTGAGATTAAAAATTCAGACACAGTTTGGTCCCTACTAAAACAGTTTTAAAGTTCAACTCCTAGTCCTAATGTGTTTGGAAAGTCAAGTAAAAGTTTGAAAGAACCTCATCATCTGGTGTGTGTGTGTGTGTGTGTGTGTGTGTGTGTGTGTGTGTGTGTGTGTGTGTGTGTGACAAAAGAATGCCACCTTAAAGTGGTATTACAGTTTTTTTCGATTACTAAACGACGTGACACATGTCTTTGATGTGGGAGACCTAGGTTTGATTCCCACTGCAATACATCAACCAATGTGTCCCTGAGCAAGACACTTAAGACCAGAGGCGAGCAACCTCTGACATATACAGCAATTGTAAGTCGCTTTGGATAAAAGCATCAGCTAAATGACATGTAATAATGTAATGAGTCAGATGTGCAAAACTCTAACCACAGTCTGCACTAGTTTGTTTCTCATTGCTTGAACACAGTTTTCAAAACTCTACGCAAAACTCCACAACCTGCACAACACTGTAGACATACAGGTCAATCACACATTCAAAAACAGAATAGATTTCAGTCTGGTGCCTATCAAACACTGCTGATTGCAATTTTAGCTGAAAGCATAAGCAGGTGTCTTGTTTTAGACTAGTGAGTGAACATATACGGTATTTATAGAGAAAGCTCAGAAAGACTTTTTTGTATACAAACACCAAATAAGAATAAAACAATTATACACTGTACCGTTTGAGAGAAACAGGTAAAAGAGCAAAGATATCAACATGTCCAGGTTCAAGATGTCTGAGGTTACATACACAGCTATAAAAAATAAATATGAAAAACACTATATCTTTACAATAGTAAAACTGCGTTCTGTTTTTCATAAAGTAATGGAGGTGGAAGCAATGGAAACAACACATTCATTTGTTATTCAGAGATGATGCAGACATCCAATGTGATAAAGAAAACTTGCTGCATGATGCTGGAGACAGGCAGGATTAGTCACACTATTCTTCTTTACGGTTATGTACCTTTAGTTTTTTTTTCAGTAATTCCATAAATTACTACAGACAAAATACTATATTGAAGCAAACTGCTGCTTTTCATTCCTTCTTGTTTACCTTACGTAAAAATTGGTATATTATAAAATCTATATCTTTTCCTTAAAGAAACTATTGAGTAGTGTAAAGTCACTCAAATTGTTCAAACTGTAAAGATGAGAAAGTTGGTAATTTCTGTCTTGGTGTTTGATGCTAGTGTTTTTACTCTTGGAATGAGTTTTGCAGGTGATATGAACTTTTTAGTTCAGGTGACTGTTGGTAATGCAGACTGGAGTTTGAGTTGTGCCCAGTGTCATTTAGAAAAAACTGTATTATAATATAATTCAGTTAATACAGGATTAGCATAATAAGTAATTGAGATTAAACATTCAGACACAGTTTGGTCACTACCAAAACTGTTTTAAAGTTCAACTCCTGAGAGTCTGTGTGTGTGTGTGTCTGTCTGTCTGTCTGTCTGTCTGTGTGAGAGAGAGAGAGTGTGTGTATGTGTCTGTCTGTGTGTGTGTGTGTGTGTGTGTGTGTGTGAGTGGGTGAATGAGTCTGTGGGTGTGTTTGTGTGTGTGTGTGTGTGTGTGTGTGTGTGTGAGACATGTTCACAGCAGTGGACCTGTATCTGATAAAGAATTAATATCTTGATGTACGACAAACAGGCAAATGGAAATCCAAGTTCAACATGAGTGGATATGAAAAATGAATAAATAAATGCCCCGTCTTTTAGCCTACTGTATTGCAATTTAAACATATTCAAAGATGAACTTGAAAGACAAAAACACACAGTGTCTGAAATGGAGCAACTTATACAAACGATACAATAGCTCCATCAAGTGATGACATTAGAGAAAACACTACACGAGAAAATAGATAAATACATGGATTGGTTTGGGAGAACTTCACAAATTGTCTTTTTCACAAGGAACCAAAAATAATATCTTTCAGGGAGAAATCTTGATGAATATTTACTCTGAAGGTAAAAATATTGCAAATGTTCCAGCTGTGAAAGTTGTGTAAGAACATGCGTAAGATGTTTAAAATGTAAAAACTTGTTTTGCGTCTATAATCAGCCCAAGAGCTTTCATTATTTGACTTAATATGACGTAGTTATGTTTACAATTATATATTGGGGGGGGGGAAAGGCACACACAAAATATTCAAAACATATTTAATTAAAATAATTCTTTAGAATAGAATAGACTTTATCGTCATTGTACATGCTTGTGTACAACGAACTTAGCTGTGCCGTATACCTGAATATAAAAGTACTAT
This sequence comes from Perca fluviatilis, assembly GCF_010015445.1. NCBI lineage: Eukaryota > Metazoa > Chordata > Actinopteri > Perciformes > Percidae > Perca > Perca fluviatilis. Next base: position 28,959,277 of record NC_053125.1, on the reverse strand, counting down.
GTAACAGTAAGTGATAAGTGACCCACGTTTGTATCTCGTAAATGTCCCCACTAATAATGCCCGAAATGATACCAAACGTCTACAAGTAGTACAAATAGGTTATGCTCTCATGAAAAGATGGATTGGAAAGTTTGTAAGTACACCAGAAGTTTATGTAATTAACACTTGCCTGCTGGCTTCTGCTCTCTGCTGTTGTTGTTGTGGGGTAACTTACGAGATACAAACGTGGGTCCATTAGCCCCTGCGCTAAGCTATTCAGCTGATAACGCTACTCAACGCTAACTCTCCCAATGTTCAACCCAGGTGAAAAAAGCTTCTGGGGGGGTGTTTGGCTCGAGGTCATGGTGCAAAGGACCCTAGGGTGAAATTACTCCGAACCATCACTTTAACAGGCATGATCTAGAAAAAGTGATCCATGCTTTTATTATTTCAAGGTTGGATTATTGTAATGCTCTCTATGTTGGTTTGAATCAAACCTCCATCTCACGCCTTCAACTTGTGCAAAATGCTGCTGCTCGGTTTTTAACAAATACATCTAGACGTGCACACATCACTCCCGTTCTTTACACCCTACATTGGCTCCCTGTGCGTTTTAGAATAGATTTTAAGATCTTATTGTTTGTTTTTAAGGCCCTTAATGGTCTGGCCCCAAAGTACTTATCCGAGATTTTAACCCTGCGTGAGTACAGCCGGTCTCTGTGGTCTTCTAACCAACTGGTTTTAGAAGTGCCGAGGTCAAGGTACAAACGGTGGGGTGATCAGGCTTTTGCGGTTGCTGCCCCGAGACTCTGGAACAAGTTAGGTTGCTCTGACGATATTCAACTACAGCAAATGTTGCTCTTTCTTGTCAGGTCTAAACTCAAAACCTACCTATTTAGAATGGCTTATAATACTCAGTAGTGGTGTGACAATTTCCTTTTCCTGTTTCTTTGTAACCTTTTATGATTTTCCTGTTTTCTACGTTTCATTATTCTTATTGCAAGATATGTTGTTCTTTTCTTAGTTCCTGACGTGAAGCACTTAGGATTGACTGAAAGGATAATGCACAACCAGTTTCTGTGCAAATGAAAAATGATGTAGATCAGGAAGGTAAGATCGGATCAAAGGTCCATCAGCAGAGATTCAAAGTTAGCACAAAAATAAACAAGGCAATATTTGTGATAAGGAGTGTAAGGTAAGATGAGGGCTGATTAACAGGAAAAACACACAGAGCAAAGAAGTCAAACAAGAATGATGCCTTACAAGTGAGCCTAAAATAAAACAGGAAACTAAACAAACCAGGATATTAACACATCATACAACCCAGTCATAAGTCACACATTACTTAAATCATAAAGAAAGCATTATTTTGCCTGGTGCCGCTGAGTCACGTGACGGTACAACATCAAATCACAAGAGGAAGGAGGAGCATGAATGTATTAAGAGAGGAACAAAGTGTGCGTGCTCTGCTCAGTGACAGGAGCGGCACTTACACAGACACAGACAGCCAGATCGCCTCTTTGATGTGACAGCAAAGTATCAATCTCATTACACTGGTATTGATCAATATCAATACCAACGTTGGTATCGATATTATCGATATTTGGATCTATCTGCCCACCGCTAGTTCTCAGGCGAACATATAAAGATTTGCCGACAGCCAAACTAAAAATGGCAGCAGGTATGCGCTACAGAAAAGTAAGTAACAGCTGTTGTAGTTTATTTCCTTTTCAGTGGTGTGAGCTAAATGGATACATCATTTAAAGACTTAATAATGAAACAGAATAGTTCATTGTTTAGTTTATTGATCATGTTAACAATTTAAAATGTATTTGCCAGATTTAGGTTAGTTGTTTTCTGTTGATACGGTATGTAAACTGGTGTTTCAAAAAGGCTCAATTTCTGATTAGATTAGTTTTACACCGCTACTTTTAACAAAACAAATTTTGTTTTCTCGGTGACAGAGACCCAGAATGGAGTTCGTTCCGAAACCTCCCTGCTCTATAAAACTGAGGTGAGTGGGTATTTTATTTATACAGCCAATGTTGGCAAATGACAAATTTGCATCGGCAGTCTTTAAAATCTGAGCAGCATGCAACACTATTATTAGACCCTCAAGTTTTTTTCTCAAGCTTCTGAGCGAGTAGCGACTCTAGAGTCATAGTGGGAGAAACAAAGTGTTTCTGTTCTTTCTGACCACTGCGTTAGAGCCTTCTTAGTCTTTTAGAAATAGAGATTTCGATGCTATCATAGTAGTGCCCCTAGCACTCCCATTCAAAAGGCCATTTGACCGAAAATGACAACACGAAAAATCTTAAAAGAGGCCCTTCCGTCCTAATTACGCTTTTAATTATGAGTTACACTTTAATAATGCTTTCTAGCTTCTTTTATAGCTCAACAAATTCACAGTGAAACTCATCTCCACTAGTAACACTTTATAAAAAAATCTATCAGATATTATAAACGATATTAAAGGAAAGTGGGTTCTGTGTTTAAAACCCGGCAAGGGGCGACTTTGCATGTTTTGCTTGGAGGATAAGATAAGATAATATAAGATAAGATAAGATAGACTTTATTAATCCCACACTGGGGAAATTCCTGTGCTACAGCAGCTCAAAAGAAGAAGAAAAATGTACACACATCAGAATAACATAAATACACATAAGTACACATAGGAGAAAAGATATACATAGTAAAAGCATGAGACAGAGAAAAAATTGAATTAGTTGTTATAATAATAATAATAGTAATAAAAAGTATGTATATTTACAGATATACAGATGAGAAAGGTGCGGATGAATAGAAATTAAATATTGCGCTATCGAAGGTAACAGAGAGTAAGAAATAAATAAATTAATATGTATAGTGCAGAATATAGTCGAGTGATGCTCATATTGCAGAAACAGCTAACAGTGCTACATTATGATGTTGCATTAAAGAGTCTGACTGCTGCTGGAATGAAGGACCTGCGGTAGCGCTCCTTCTTGAACTGAGGGTGCAGCAGTCTGCTGCTGAAGGATATCTGGCTTCCCTGTGAAAGGATAATTGCTGATTAATTAATTATTCCATGCAAAACACAACAATAGCAGGAAAGAGAAAGATGCCCACCTAGGTTGTCTTTGATTGATTTCAGATGCTTAAGGAATTCAGGTTTTTTTGACATCACTAGTTCATGGTGATCTTGGTCCAGCCTCTTGTTCACTTTGTCCCAGTCCTCATCGGTCTACACAAAAAAGACAATATAAGCCATAGTTATCAGGGCCCACAGGTTCATCAGAGTCACAAAGCCTTGCTTGTTCAGCAACTTAACTAAGTTCTCACCATATCTTTGAAGGCCTCCCCATTGTAATAGCTCCTGGACCCTGGATACTTTATTCCCTCGTCCCTTAGCTGCTGCAGGCTTGAAGCCACCAGATGCAGCTTCTCTCCATCATAGGCATACACCTGTCCATCCTCACAGCAGGTCATCAGAACGAGCTGGTCACATGGGCAGGAGATCCCCATCACTATACCTACAACCTGCATACTTACTTTCTCAGGAAGGTAAAACTTTCCCCAACCTGTCACCTCGTAATCTTCCCCACTATAAATAGTATCGTCCAGGTCTCCTATCTTCCATGCGGCACCAGCTGGATTCTTCAAGTTTAAAGTCTTGTTTCTCTTCTTGGACACAAAGTCTGACACCCATTTCAGGTATTCTGAACCTGCAACACATGCCAGACAAGAAGAGTTTGATGGAATACAGAAAACACTTATCATAGCAGGTTTTATGATGTGTGATGCAAATATGTTTAGCTACCTGTTTCCCCTTCACATTGTTTGCAACTAATTAGACCAAACAGCTGATTTTCCGACCTGAAAGAAAGAGAGAAAAGATAACGATCTTGCAAAGAGATATGTTAATGATTTAGCTCTGTGTCATAACAGTGTGGGTGCACACCACCCATGACATAGAGCTGGTTTAAAGTCGGCAACAATGTTGTAGTCAAGACCACCCAAACCGAGACCAAGTCAAGACCAAGACCAGCGTCCATCAATACCAGACCCATGTGAGTCCCATACTAACCCTTCACACTCAAAACAGGAGGTACGAGAAAAGATACTTACAGGTACACTTTTTATGTTCGCTTAAGAATAAAGTATTGTATTTTTAAGAGGCCAGAACTGTACCTTTTGACTAATTTGATGGTACAAAATGAAAGAGAAGGGTACTGAATTGTCTTTCAAAAGGGTACCTCTCCTGCGACAAGCATTTGTACCCCCTTTAACGGTACTTCTATTTTTGGGTGTGTAACCCACACTAGATCCCTGAAACATTCGGTATATACACAACTAGCTTACTAGCTAATATGTATAGCTGATAAAAAATGTAAATGGTCCCAGCTGTCTCAGTCAACGTTACACTGCTGTGTGTTTTTTTAGACATTGTTTTGCACATAAACTCCTTACTGTACGTACACACCGCCACCGACTTGAGCTGCAAAGAAGCTCTGGCCGCCCTGTCAAGGACGCTTGTCAAAAAGTCCGGGGAAGCTGTTTGATGCTTTGGACGCTCTGACGTGGCAGCGTTCTTCGATCATGTTCAAAACACAGCCGCTGCACGGCCAATACACTGACACTAGAAACCTTTTATAAATTACATATATAAGGACAGAATTTGTATTGTTTGTTGGTCGCAGTGCTGTCTGTTAGCAGTTAGCTCGCTCGTTAGCCGCTAAACCGTAGCAGAAGGCAGGCAGAGCGAGCAGCCGCCAGCTGTTGACCCGTGCAGGACTTCACCGTGAGCGGACTGTTTAGAGACCATGTGACGGCACGTTAACTGGTCCCTAAACGCAAACAACGTCATATCATAAATGATAGGGGAACCCAGCAGCGGCGATTATGAGCTTTTCCTCCATTTTCTCTGAACTAATGTCTTGATAGGAACAAAAGTTTACATCGTATGTTTCTCCAGAATCAGCCAGCGAGAAGGACGTCTATTTTCCGATTGGTTGCCGCTGAACCGCGTCATAGCTCATTACCATAAAGTTGACCAAAGTTCAACTTTCTGATTGACGCTCAAAACGCCCAAAACGCCCAAAACGCGACGCCGACAGATTTGACGCTCCTTGCAGCTGAGAGAAGCCAGCTTCCATTAAAAATGAATGGCTTCCGGTATCTTTAGAAGCTCAAGTCGGCGGCGGTGTGTACGTACAGTTAGAGTTTAGGTAGCCAAATCTTATTAAAAACGATGGCTGACACCTCCCAGACAGCCAGAGCTCTTGTTTATCTGAGGCCGAGACAACACCGAGTAAATATGCGGTTGATTCTGAGACGAGACCTTCAAATTGTTGCCTTGAAACTGATCTTTACAGTAGACCAAGACCCATCTCTCGAGTACTACAACACTGGTCGGCAAAGTATTCCTTAAATTGTTGTTCTATAGAAGAACAGGGGAGGTTTTGTAGTCCAGGTCCTACCAATGTTTGGTATGTACAGGCCAGAGGCGTAGGCAGTAATGGGCCAGGGCGGCACTGGCCCGCCCACTTTACTCACTGGCCCGTCCAGCCAAGTTTGATCAAAATACGTTTTGTTATGAAAAATATTCAACTATATATATTTAGGTTGTGTGTGTTTAATGGGTATTTTCTTCTGATTAAAACAAAACTGTTTAAACCAAACAATCAAACAATTAGATCAAACGCCTTCGGAACGTAGTTGGTTGCTATGGTAACAACAGGCAGACTCTCCGGGCTACCTTCAGCAGCTAACGTTAGCTAGCTGGCTATTTAGACAACGTAGCTAGCTACCACGGATGTGTTAAGCAATGCACTGTTAAAAGCGTTACCGCGACAACAATGGCTTCTCTTTAAAGTGGTATGGACAGTTTTCTTGGATGGAATCCAGTGTAAATAAGGACAAGCTTTTCTGCAGCATGTGCAGACATTTCCCCAGCGAGAGAGGAGGCCCTCACACAGGTAACATTAAGTCAAACGTCTTTCACGCTTCTTGTGTTATTAATTAAGTAACCTAGCTAACCTAGTAACCTTCCTATTTTAGTAAGAAATGGTGAATACTAATGATGGCTTCTAGCTGAAACGCGTTTGTGTTTTGTCCACATCAAATAAGAAGATAACTTCTCTGTGAGTGACCTAGTTTTGAGTTTTCTTTGACCCTGTCACTGCTGTGGACGTAATACACTGTCTAAGATTTGGCACCTGGCTGGCCACTTTTCATTATATCTTTCATAATTTAGCTAAACAATGCTTGGCTGGAAGTTTTCATTCTTTGATTTTCTTTTACTGCTGGTAGCCATTTGCTGCTCATGATCTGACCTGAGAGTCCTGAAGCAACAATGCTGTTGCATTGTTACATGTGTGATTTCTGTCTGATGTAGGCTATTCTATGTCCTGCAGTATGTAAACGCCTTCTCTGCTGTGTGGGTTCATGTTTAGTTGCCACTTTATGCAATAAAAGGGTTAATTTTATAACAGTGCTGTGCAGAGCCAATGCTGCTGTTTCTGCCGGTGCAAATATATTTTAGCCTGAATATGTTACAATCTACAGGTTTTTGTCTATATTGTTGAGTACAAACTTTTTAGACAGAGCTTTGTTGTTGAGCATGTTGGAGACAGTACTGTTATTGCCGTTGTAATGCAGTATGTTGGAAGGTAAAATCGTTGCTGTTTTTTTCAGTTAGTCCTTTTTCCTACTTCGTCTTTTAGAAAAGGCCCACCCACTTTTGTACTGGCTTGCCCAAAATACTATTTCTGCCTACGCCCCTGGTACAGGCCAGACACCATCACCCACAACCACCTTTGGGAGCGCACCAAGGAAGAACCCATGAAACTTTAAATTAGGAGTAGGAAGTGATGCTGGATCACAATCAGAAAACTGACACTTAAGGGTCTAATAATAGAGAGTGTTGCATGTTGCTCAGATTTGAAAGACTGCTGACACAAATTTGGGATTTGTCAACATGGACTGAAAAAACAAAAATTCCCATTCACCTGAGTTTTATTTGGTAGGCGGATTTCAGGACCAACTCCATTCTGGCTCTCTGTCCCCAAAAAACAAAATTTATTTTGTTAAAATTAGTGGTGGAAAAATTTTCAAAAATATCAAAGTACTGCAATGGAATAATAGAATAATATAATTACAGAATTTGAGCCTTTTTGAAACAACAGGTTACATACCGTATCAACAGAAAACAACCAAGCTAAATCTGGCAAATACATTTTAAAATGTTAAAATGATCAATAAACTAGACAACAAACTATTCAGTTTCATTATTAAGTCTTTAAATGAAGTATAAATTTAGCTCACATCACTGAAAAGGAAATAAAATAGGTGTTATTTACTTTTCTGTAGCTTGTACCTGCTGCCATTTTTGGTGTGGCTGTCAGCAAATCTTTAAATGTTCGCCTGAGAACTTGTGGTACCAACGTTGATGAGATCGATAGTTTCAGGTTCTCTCCAGCATGCACTGCTACGTTTTCATCAAAGAGGCTGTCAAAGTGTCTGTGCCGCTCCTGTCACTGGCAGAGCAGACACACTTTGCTCCTCTCTTAATACATCCATGCCCACCCCCCGTAGGGAATTTACGTCCGCCATAGTTATCATTGTTTAGATTCCAGTGCAGTGGTTCCGAAATAACAAATCTGACAGTGACTGTCTGGCAAAAATGCTGCGTCATGCTTACTAATTGTGATCATATTTGTAAACGCAGCGGAGATCCCTTTGATCTCCGTAATCACCTGACGATCGTATCACCTGCTGTTGGACTGCTCCCTTACACAGAGCGACCTGCGAAAAGAAGCCTCAGACAGCTTAAACTATAGGTGGTATCAGTGAAATGTCCTGATTCGTGAGTGCCACAAGGCCTTTGCAAATTTATTGGTATATACTGTAATTTGTGTAGATAAAAATAAATAATGACTGAAATCGCAGTTTCAAAATACACTTCGTTTGCGTTTTGCCTCAAGAGAGAATGAGGATGAATAGCTTTCGTGAGCACATTACCTGAAAGAAGACAAGAACACTTTTTAATGTATTAATTGTTTGTGACAAGTAAATTGTGGGCATGAGAGCAAGTTATAGAGAAGAGACTAAGATTATGCTACTTTCTCAAGGCTCCGTGCTCTAGCCATGACATCACCCATTGTTAGTCACGCAATACACACCCTTTATAAACGCAATGGCTGAAAGGAACACTAAACTTAAACGATTGATAAAAGATATCAAAACACTGAATAGACCCTGAATGGCTGAATTTTTCATGAGTGTTTTAAAGTTTGAATCACGTCAGTAGGTGAAATTTGAAGGAGGAGTAGCATTTTGAAGTAGAAGAGGATTTGAAGGATTTAAAGTCTGCATCTCACTTTCATTGTAATAAAAAAAGTTGAAAAAAGCTTAATATTTGAAAAAGTAAAAATAGCAGAACAAAAGTTGAAGAGGAGCCGTCATGTCCTTAAAGAGCTGAACATTTTGATATTTGAATAGTTTTTGTAGCTGAACGTATGCAGAAGTTAGAGACGACCACAAAATGTACGGAAGAAGAAAATTGAAGAATAAAGAACAGGAGAACAATACTGTGAATGCTGTTGAATGAGCGTTCATATAATTAGATATGGCACAACCACTTTTTTTCTGTTGCACACCTCCAATTTGTTTTTTTGGCAAGGTTACGGACCACAAAATACAAGTATGAACCTGAAAATGTTATATAATAGGTACACTTTAAGGTTTAGGCAGCCAAATTTGATTACAGACGATGGCACCTTTTTTTATCCGAGACTGAGACAAGACCAAGTAAAAATGTGGTTGATTCGGAGACGAGACCTTCAAAAAGTGGCCTTGAGACCAAGACCCGTCTCTGGTACTACAACACTGTTGTAGTCCACAAAATGAACGGAAGAAGATGTCGTAACAAACACTTTTCGATATAAAACCCTGTATTGTGTGTTTGCGTGTGTTGTTCTCATTTCTGTATCAGAATACTTGAAAACCAAACAAAAGTCTTCCGGGAAATCTTTAACATCGGGGATTGTGTCTGATGATATGGTCCAGTGCGTGACTTACTGTATGCCTGCTTGCGTGTTCTTGTGTTCTTATTGTTCATTGAGTGAGGATAGAGTGACGTTATGTCCTCAAACTGGTTTTGCTGTCTTCCACAAAAACCTCCGACAGCATGACACTATTTCAAAGTATTTATCTAGCTGCTTATCTATAGTCTGCATCTGATTCCAATCACATATCTGTGACACTGAGTTACAATTATTAAACACGTAAATCAAAGTCTCTTTCTCAGTCCCCGTGGTTAAATTAGTTGTTACTGCATGAGTGGGGTTTTCTATTTCTGTGTTTCTGCCGGCCTTTCTCATACAGGTACATACATATAAAGATGTCCCACTCTAATTAGTATTATAAATAGTTTAATAGATGCAATGTGTTTATGTCATGTAGTATTCATATTGTATTGTTACTGTCATCGTAAGTTAATTTCCTTCTGGTAAAAGGAGTGGTAATTTGAATCATCAAGGGGCAGGACTGGCCTTTATTTAGTTTCTCTTCAATCTCTCAGGACGCACCATGGTGAGTAGGTGTCTTTCAGTTCTCTGCTTTGCAATTATTTTATATCATTTTGATTTAATTCCACATTTCTTATTTTATTTCTGTTGTCAGTGAAATGTGTAATTGTTGTAATTTGTCTTGAATTATTTCTGGTTGCATCAGGCTGCGAGAGAAGAACAGGCAAACAGGTGAGTCCTCTGATTTATTGAACTACTACTAAGTTAGTATTCATGCATCTGTCATGTCTGTTTTAGGTACTTTACATCCTCAGTCTGGTTACACACACAGCCAACTGTTGTTGTTTAAAATTTGTCTTTATATATTTTAATTTTAAATATGTTAAATACATTTAAAAACAACCTTTGAAACAGTCAGTTCTTTAGGAAATGTGGGAAGATGTCCAGTGTTGGTGTGCTGATCTTTTCAGATTTCCTAAAAACGTTTAATTTTATTATTTTAGAGCTGCAGAATGGCGGGAAGACCATTTCAGGTCGAATGCTTTCCGGATTATTAACATAATGTTGGAACTGAATTCAGAACATGCTACAGTGCTCGTGGATGAGGTTCGTCTGAGACTGTTATGAACTTGAAAACTTAAAGTGCTATTCTTTTGGACATACTGCTTGGCCCTGGCTGACATAGTGTATTTTTTACACAACACAGAAAATGATATCTCTTTGAATGTGTTTTGACATTACAGATTCTTCACAGCATCTTCTTTTTGGGAAAGATAAATGATCCACAGCATCCCCCAGAAAGTATTGTGACTGATGCCGATATGCTGGATGGCTTGAAGATCATCTACCCTCGGCCTTTTGACCACTTTTCCTCTCAACTGCCCAAGCGGAGTCCATTCTCATGTGTGCTAGACATGGTAAGATGAAAGCTTGTCTAAAGATAATACAATTGTTCTTTGTAAAGTTGTACAGGACTGCTACTTCTCCTCAACATTCTCAAATATTACAGTATGGTTCAAAATGATTTGATGCATTTATGCAGAGATGGCAAAAGTACTCACTTCTCGTACTCAAGTAGAAGTACAGATACTTGTGTTAAAAAATACTCTGGTAAAAGTAGAAGTACTGATTTAACTTCTTTACTCAAGTAAAAGTAACAAAGTACAGGCTTGGAAATTTACTTAAAGTATAAAAGTAAAAGTAGCCTTGCGAATGACAACCATTTTTTATGCAAAGCTACCTGGACACACAAATATTACTAGAGTACAAGCTGAGAAACCTCAGTGGACATGGAAAAAAGGCTCTTTATATTCCATTGTATACATTTTATATGGATGTCTGCCAAGGCGTAAAACATCACATATATGATTATTGTGACAGAGACTGGGACTCCAGGTTAATAAGATTCTGACTGAGAAGAAAGATATGAATTCAATTGAGATTCTGTGAGAAATCAAAGATCCAGTTTCTCTTTTTTAATCTTCATTTAAAGGGATCTGCATGTATGTATGTGCTCACATATGGCTTCTGGAAAGAAAATGAAGGATAAAATATGAATTACTAAACAGTTTTTAAACACTTTGTGCTCTGTGTGGCGCACACGCCCACTCGTGGTGTGAGTCGCGCGTCCGCGCTATTCCCTGACATTATGACCTCTTGTACAAAACCAAAGTAACGAGCCAATTTAAAAGAATTTATGGAGTAGAAAGTACCGATATTCGTGTTAAAATTTAAAAGTGAAAAGTCGCCACAAAAAAAAGTAAAGTAAAAATGTCTTAAAAATCTACTTGAGTAATAGTAACAAAGTACTTCCCATTTCTGCATTTATGTGATGCATATTTGTGTGACTGCTTGCAGATTGTCCTCCTGACTGGAGAAGAGAATGAAGAGGAAATTAAGAAGAAGGTGCGTGAGATTACCAAACAACTGAGGAGGGGTAGAACAAGGCCTCTTATCTCCTCCACCATCTGTGTATCTCAGATCCCAAATTCAGTCAGGTACTATGGTGTCTCCATGTCCACTGCTGGGCGTATTCCTGGTAGAATCATGGTTGCTGCATCCTGTCTTAGCTCCTGGGACAGATATGTGGCTGGTGCAGTGATGACCTACTACCTAAATAATGCCAACATACCAGATTTTGATGGGATCATCAGACTGCCAGAGAATGTCCGGTGTGAGGCGTTCAACATCCTTCAAGGTACACACCTGCCTCCTTGCAGAGCATGTGGGAATATGTTTGGTTTGAGAAGTCCAACAGACCATGAGTGGCCCTATGGTAACTGTGCTGAAGTTGAAAGTCTGAGCGACTTGTTTAAAAATGTCGAGGAAGTCAGAGAGCAAGCAACACTAATAGTGGCAAATAACATGGAGGAGAACAGGCGGAGTGTCCAGACAGAGCTTGAACATCTGCTGAGACAGCGCAACTTTACATGGGATGGAAATTTCTTCACCCCACAATGAGTTTCAAGTGTGGTGAAATGCTTTGGCCCCCTGCTCTTTCCTTTTAAATCATACCTTTGTGTCTTAAAGTTACAATGTGTAGGACATTACCAGATTTAACTAAGTGGCTCAGACTTTCAGCTTAGTTTAAAACATTAAAACATTATTCAGATCTACTGAAATGAGCGTGTTAACCTGAATCCTTGAATATTAAATATTGTAAGTAGAATTCTTACGTTGCTTCAATTCTTTTGATTAAAGTATTTATTTTAACAATGAAGATACAAATGCATCAATGGAAAATATTAAACCAAAAAGTGGGTCAGTTGTTTAAATGTAGCAAGTAGAAGATGATGTATTAAATATGTCATTCATAATAAAATGACACTGGTGTTAACTCAAATGCATGATTTGTTTTGATTTCATGTCCTGCAACCTGAAAGAAGTGATCATTTGCCAAAGAGATGATAATTAAAAGCACCAGGACGAATCTTAACAGAAGAGAAAATTGATATAGTTTGACATGTTGTTGATACATCATATTTATGAATATCAGATATATGCTGTTGCACTGTGAGAAATCATTTTGATATATGAAGCCAATATGTTTAAAATGTGTCCAGTAGCTGAACAAAATTGTGACAAATCTTTTTGAAAAGAATGCCACCTAAACGTGGTCAGGTCTGGACTTTAGCTTCTTCACCGTAACCCCCAGAGTTAGACAAGTCCATACAGACCCTTCTCATCTCCGTGCGTGCTATGACTCTGTCTGACGGCTCCACCGGTAGCTTAGCCCAGCACAGATCCTGCAGGTAACTGGCTCCAACTAGCCTACTGCTCCGAATAAGTGACAAAATAACATGTCCCTATTTACATGTTGTGATTTGTAGAGTCACAGCATGTACAAAGAACATCATAACATGACACACAGCCATCTTCTAACCGTATACATACCGGGAACTATATTCTCAGAAGGCAAAGCTCACTGATTTGCTTTGCAGCAAGCCTTTCTGAGAATATAGTTCCCAGTTTGTTTAGAGTTAGAAGGTGGCTGTGTGTCATGTTAAGTTGTTTTTTTTGTACATGCTGTGACTCAAATCACAACATGTAAATAGGAACATGTTGGCGTTATTTTGTCACAATTCGGAGCAGTAGGCTAGTTGGAGCCGGTTACCTTCAGGTTCTTTGCTGGGCTTAGCTAATGCTGGAGCCATCAGACAGCCTTACAGCACGCACGGACATGAGAAGGGTATGTATGGACTTGTCTAACTCTGGGGGATATGGTGAGTAAGACAAAGTCCCAATAAGTTGGTGTGTTCCTTTAATACAGGATTAAAGAATAAGTAATTGAGATTAAAAATTCAGACACAGTTTGGTCTCTACCAAAACAGTTTTAAAGTTCAACTCCTGAGTGTGTGTGTGTGTGTGTGTGTGATACGTACGACCAACAGGCAAATGGATATTCTTCTTTTGCCAAGTTGAACATGAGTGAATGTGAAAAATTTATAAATAAATGCCCCCTCTTTTAGCCTATATTACCATATTCAAAGATGAACTTGAAAGACGAAACACAGTGTCTGAAATCTATAGAGAACAGCAACACATACCGAATCATTCAAACAGAATAAACAAGAACACTTACAGAAGAAAATAGATAAATAAATGGATTGGTTGGGGAGAGGTTCACAGATTGTCTTTATCACAAGGAACCTAAAATAATATCTTTCAGGGAGAAGTCTTGATGAATATTTACTCTGAAGGTTAAAATATTACATCTGTTCCAGCTGTGGAAGTTGTGTAAGAACATGTGTCAGATGTTTAAAATGTAAAAACCCATTGTTTTGCGTCTATAATCAGCCCAAGAGCTTTCATTATATGACTTAATATGACGTAGTCATGTTTACAATTATATATTGGGGGGGGTCCAGACCCCACTGCACACACAAAAAATCCTTTAGAATAGAATATACTTCATAGTCATTGTACATGCTTGTGTACAATGACAACAGGACCTACCTTTTGTCTTCTGCATACTCCTTAACCTTGTCTCCTGTTCTTCCCTCAGACTCATCCCCCAGAAACAGTCCCACGGACCCAGCCCAAAACCCCATCTCTGCAATAATAATTAATAAAGGCTGGTTTAAGGTATTTCTTCCTGACTCCATGTATTAATGCTCATGGGTAGCCTAAATGGGTTCCACTGTTATACTGTATGTCAACAAGATTCAACACGACATTTTCACCTGGCTATACCCAATGTTAAGATCTGTAGTGGTATTTATGCAAATTAGCACATATGTAATTAGGTTATGCACCTTTTGCTCATATTAACAAACAATTTCCAAAAACGTGTAATACATTTTTTGTTTGTCTTGATGTAAGTAATCAACTCAGTGATTTTTATGGTGATATCTAAAGGTTAAAATGTTTACCTTATCACCTTTTCACCACAGGATGGCAGCATTGCCTCAACGCTGAAAAAACACATCTTGTCTGAAACTCTGTCCTATGGAGATTTGAGCAAGGGGTTTTGTGGGGGGGCTCAACATTACACCTGCTCCGAGATCTAGGGCTATGAGGCTAAGAACTACAAAAAAACTTGAGGGAGCTCTCAGAAGAGGCAGAGAAGGCCAGCTTCTGGTTATGGCTGAGGAGGCGTGACAAGATCTGGGGAAGTAGCAGCTCTTGAGGAAGAGTTAGCTGTACTAATGTTGGTGTGTGTTTCTAGACACACTACCTACCTGCCTTGTGTATTATCCGTGTCATAAAGCTGTGTGTTTATGCACCTTTCTGGTCTCTGGACAGCAGTTTGCAGGTGTATAGTTTGACTGAAGGCGACAGATTTTCCCAGAAGGCAACAAAAGCTGCACTTGTCTACTCATCAGCTGTAAGTTTGTTTAGTTCATGAAGAGGCTTTTCCAGTTTGAAGTATATCTGTTTAAACATTACGGTTACACTGTTTTTGTGTCTTTTACATAGCTTACTGAGATTTAAACTTAACGTAAATTCTTTCAGGAAGACTTCTAAACTTCATCCACCGCTCTCTCTTCCTAAAACTAATCAGCTGTTTCGAGGCGTTCACACTTTTCAGTTAAACCAACCAGAATTGTCCATGAATTCCACGAGCCTATCACAGCATGACATCCCTGCTTTAATTCTGTTCTTCTCTCTGCTGCTGTCAGTTGTCATTTCAGGCAAAGTGTGCAACCCTGCTCCTCCCCCCCCCTTCCACCTCCAGTCATCGTCACCCACGGCAACCTGGGTGACGATGACTGGAGGCAGACCGCTCCCATCGGCTCCTTCGGTCCAGTCTTCAGGGTCCTTCACCCCCACCACCAGTGTCTAGACTCCATCGGGGGGATATGCCTTGGCTCCACTACCCCTTATAAAATTATTTTTATAATGATGGATTCGATTCGCCAAAGACTCTGTACATTTCATATTAGGCATATGTACAAATAAACCAGTGTATATTTTCACAAAGTCTCTCCTGATTGAAATGTGTGACTCATGATTAGATCATCTGTGAGTTTTCTCTGCTCTGGTTTGACTGGTTTATTAAGCCAGTTATTGTGAGAACTTTACTCTTGTCTTCGATTGGTAGTTGAACCTTACAGTGAGCATATCTTTACAGAACGGACTAAATGGATCACCAAATCCAGAGTTACACAGCGCACAGGACACGTTTTGTCCAGAAAACACGTCCGAAAACATGTTTGAGTGCTTGAGTTGCATTTACTGAAAATATTTGACTTGGCTTAATCAGTACTAATTTAACTGATATTCAAAAAAGTACAAGTATCAGTTACTCCATATATTTAATCACTGAGAACCTCATACCTTTGAGTTTATGAACTCAAAACAATTGTCACAACATCAAATCACAAGGGGGGGGGGGAGGAGCAAAGTGTGTCTGCTCTGCGCTGTGACAGGAGCAGCACCTTTACACAGAGACAGACAGCCAGGTCGCCTCTTTGATGAAACCACCATTGTGTATACTGGAGAGAAACTAAAACTATCAATCTAATTTCACTGGTTCTCAGGCGAACATATAAAGATTTGTTGACAGCCAAATCAAAAATGGCAGCAGGTACAATCTACAGAAAAGTAAGTAACACCTGTAGTATTTTATTTCCTTTTCAGTGGTGTGAGCTAAATGTATACATCATTTAAAGACTTAATAATGAAACAGAATAGTTCATTGTCTAATTTAATCATTGATCATTATTGTTAACATTTTAAAATGTATTTGTCAGATTTAGGTTGGTTGTTTTCTGTTGATACGGTATATAACCTGGTGTTTCAAAAAGGCTCAAATTCTGATTAGATTATTCCACCACTACTTTTAACAAAACAAATGTTTTCTTGGTGACAGAGACCCAGAATGGAGTCTGCTCTGAAACCTCCCTGCCCTATCAAACCGAGGTGAGTGGGTAATTTATTCATACAGCCAATGTTGGCAAATGACAAATTCTTGTAAAGAAATCTCCCAGACAGCCGAGGCTTGGGAGTGCGTGTTAAGTGGGCGGGGAAATGGGGTTAACAGTAACACATTATGGTTGTTGGTTGAGTTTGAAGCAGGAAATTGTTCATCCAATCACAGTTATGTTAACACATAAATCAGATGATACACAGCAGTTGAGCGATATCCCTGCAGTTGTGGTCTTGCAATAAAATCCTGGGTCCTTTTTATCCAAGACAGACGATTTGGAGACAAGACCTTCAAAAAGTGGTCTTGACACCAAGACCCGTCTCCAGTACTACAACATTGTTGTAGGCATCCATAAAATGTATGGAAAAAGATTTATTCTTCACCATGAAGAATGCAACAATGTTACCAAACTATGATTGCATCTTTTTTGTTCTGCTTACTTATTGTTTACAATACATAGAGGCAAGTTTACACATTCCCCCTTTAGTGGTTCTGGATAGGCCTATATTAGTTTTGTTGAAAGTCACTTTATACAGTATGACTACATTATTTTGATGGTGTATGTGATTCAAATATGAGCTACTGAATGAGTAGTTATTGTGCATACTATAAATAAAATCCTGCAGGCTCCACTGTGTCAGCCTATAGGTCTAAATTTGTTCAACTTCATTTAATCTATTTATTTCTGTGATTACAATTGGAAAAGTTACAATGGTACACAGCTCTGTTTACACTTTATTTTAGTAGTTCTTTAAATATAGTTTGTACATTTTTTATTTCGCTCCTAATTTGGCAGTGTAAGCAGCTGTTACCCATGCCAATAAAGCCCCTTTTAGTAGAGTTGAATTAAATTGAAAGAGGCTGATAATATTGACACTATGTAGATGACAACCAACCTCTATACGAACGTATTTGCATGTGTCATAAAGGAGGGTGGTGGGGGAGCGTTGAAAGTAAAATATAAAATGGAGCATAAAAAAGGACCGACAACACCACCTAGGTTTTGCTTAAGGCCTAGGACCTCTTTAAAACTACAGTAGGTAAAAGATTAAAAACAGGTTCTTTGTGCCAGGGGAGAGCAGTAAAAGTGTATTTAAAACAATGAATAAAAAAGAAAAGGTTAAGAAATAACGCATTTATTTTAAAAGGATAAAACAATAAAAAAAAAAAAAAACTAAAAACACAACCACTAAAATAAGGTCACTAAAATAAAGTTAAGACAGTCCAACGGAACAGGAGTCTCGGCTTTAAAACGTCCACAGGGCTCTGCCAGGAATCAGCCTCCTTTTCATAGGTCACCATCCTTGGTCATAACCTGCAACATAAACTCTGGCAGTAAAACATCCTTAGGAACTGCTACCACTTCATACCATTTACCACCACGGTCTCAAAAAAGGGACTTACGCGGGAGGGAGAGGTTTTACGCTCTCCCACTTTCTGCCGCTAGCGGTCGGTGTTGGTGTTTCCTTTGTTGTAGCTTCAGGGCTCTAAGGTTCTTTCTCCTTTTCTCTTCGGTCGATCTCCTGCCTGCTTCTCCGCCTGGTCAGTATGCTGTCAGTACCCGATCTGTTCCACGGGCACGATCCGTTCTGCGCATGTGCAAGATGACACGTATGCCATGACGTATGCGCAGACGATAATACTGTTTACGACCTGCCCGATCTGTTCCACGCAAGGGGTAAGCTTCGCTTCAGAATGCGAACCTCCGATGGCGCCATTTTGTTGCTACAAAGCGATCACCTCTTAATAGCATTCCACTGACCACCATTTTTTTTTTACGTCACTTTGACAGCGAATAACTTTACATCTGAAGCGTTTAAAGACTATTTGTCCATTGTTTATTTCTAAAGAAACACGACAATGTATAAAAGGCTCCATTACCTTGTATCTCCCGTTATGGCTCCGTAGCAGACGCTTTTGTAAAAATAGGCTAACGATTGTGTCATAACCAAGTGACTTACTGTCGCACAGTAGAGGAATAACCGTACAGTACAGGAGAAGCTCGCAGGCAGTTTCGACTTACAGTAGCTGTTTAGGTTTAATTACTAATGTTAACTAGCATGTTAGTTAGCAATAATTAGCCTGTGCTTATGTTATCTCCTTACATATACCTACACTCTCCGTCTCTGTAAGATTGTGAATGATTGAGATTTCTCTCGGCACAGCTACCAGAAGACTTACAACTTTCAGACACATTGCTCACGTCACATTTATGTTGTTTCCGTCAGTTGGAGGCTGCGCAGTAACGCAAGAGATCACCGGAAAAGTGCTTCTAATAGCCTTCACTGGTCTCCGTCCAGAGCAACGGGATCTATTGGTCCTATATATATATATATATATATATATATATATATATATATATATATATATATGTCAATGATTCCACGCTAGCCTCCACCGGGATAGCTAACAGCTAATTCGGCTAACCGCTAGCCGACAGCCTAAAATAACGCATGCGCAGAATGGATCGTGCAGGCAGAACGGACAGCTAGATTCAGTCTAAAATAACGTTAAGTCAAACTTAACGGGAGAAGCAGGCTACAGCTAAATTAAGACTTTACAGTAATAACAATAAAGACAAGTATTGAGTGATTGTATTTTAAATGAGCACAAGTAAAGTAGAACTGACGTAACAGCTGTTATATATGTTAACAGTTATTTATATAAGTTTTATTTTGAGGGTCTTTTAAAGTTTACATGCTGTCTCAGCTAGCGGTTAGCCAAATTAGCTGTTAGCTAAACTAACGTTAGCTTAACTGTGGAGGCTAACGGCAGACCGCTATAATCACCTAGCGGTCCGCCGAATTAGCTATTAGCTAAACTAACGTTAGCTGGATGCTAGCGTGGGAACAGGCTCCTTACATTTGGGCCACGTATGGCCCACATGACATTCACCGTAACTCAGGCCGGACCCGGCTCCTTACATTTGGGCCACGTCTGGCCCACATGACAGTCGCCGTAACCCAGGTTGGGGCCGGCTCCTAACATTTGGGCCACGTCTGGCCCACACGACACTCGCCGTAAGTCAAGTCAGGCCTGGCTCATTTCATTTGGGCCACATCTGGCCCACACGACATTTGCCATTGCCGGAACTGAGCCGTAAGTGCCAAAAGTGGCCCAAATTTGGCCCAAATGTGTCTGCTATCTGGGTTGGGTAGTGTCGTAAATCCTCGTACCACAGCGCATGCGTGAACATCTTGCGCATGCGCAGAACGGATCGTGCAGGTGGAATGGATCGGGTACTGACATATGCTCTGTCGTGCTTCAGCGTCTTCCCTGGTGTACTCTCCTCCATCTTCTACGTGTCTCATACTCTCATGCCTCCCTCATGTTCTCCATGGCCTCCTCCTTCTCCCTTCTGCCTCTGCCCTGTTCCTGCTCTGTCCTTTTAATCTAAGGGCCAATCAACCCCTTCTCACTCCCAGGTGCGAGTCATTAGCATGATTAGGCCTGCTACAAAGTTCACTGGCGGAAGTCAACATTAAAAACAACACACATTTCAGAATAAAAGCATGCAATAAAAGATAAAAACACAGCAAATAAAACCACAGGAAATCCAATAAAAGCATGCTAAAATAAAAATAAACTTCCGCCGCGTGACACATGTAAAGCAGAAAAGTAAGATCCAAATCAGGTCACTTGGGACACATTGAAACGTGATACCGAGAGGTAACAAAAGGGCTGATGACAGGACAAACTAACACGTAAAGGAACAATTAATGTTTCATTTTATAGTCTGATGTCATCTCACTTCTTAGTTGTTTTAAAAGTGTAGAGTTTAAAAAAAAACTTTTTTGTTTCTATCTGGGGTCCGTGTACTTTTTCGTTCATTCGATTTTCATTTCATAAACAGGTATTAAAAAACAAAAAACGATTTGATTTTCGTTTTAAAATACGACATTTGAAATTGAAATACAATGCGTTTTTTCTTTTTCATGGTCGAAATGGGATGGGAGAAATTTAAAATATGCTGTGATTTTCATTTTCTATTTTATATAACAAAAATAAAATCACTGTCAAAACAGAAACAAAAAGGCTTGTTTTTTCATATTCAGAGACCGGATGTTGTCACTTCCAAGGCAACAGCGCCAGCCTAGCCTACCAGTGTTCAGCCCAGGCCAAAATTACTTTGGAAACCTAGCTATACTCTTGATAACTCTTGGGGGAATTTTATTTCATAATGTCATATGTATTTTATATTACCTCTCCCTGCCTCCCTGTCTCTACCCACCGCAGACAACTTCCGCCGAAGAGAGTCGAACCAGCGAGAGCATAGACTTTCGGTTCCGACGGCTGTAACGTTACCGTCGCCACGCCGCCGCACAATCCCAGCAAACTTTCTGTTGCTGCCGCTGCTTATGGGCGTGATCTGGCAGAGAGTCACCGGGGGTTCGGGATCAGATCATGGGGATCAGACCATGGGGATCAGACCTCCGGTGCTGGGTCTAATATTCTAATATTAGCTGCTGCTGCAGCTAGCTAGCAGCTAGCCACCAGCCCTGTGACCTCGGTCCTCGCGGTTCGCTCCCCGGGACTGACTCTGCAGAGCTGGCGTTACCTGCTCTATGATCAATGAGCAATGATCAAGGATTACCAAATTTCTCTCTCATATTGCTCCTCATAACCACTGAAAACTGTCAAAAATCTAACCCAGAGTACAATTATTATGGACGTTAGCTGACATTAAGGGTTTCTGCTTCATTAAGGGAAATTGTAAGGAAAAAGCTTAACATGGTTAAAGGGGTGATAGAATGATTATATAGGGTATTTCACACTGTTCCTTATGGTCTCCTAATGGGGTATGTAACATTGGTTGGGCTGAAAATGGCCCAGGTGCTATTTCTTTTGGCCCTTATGCATCCCTGTGTTTTGGCTCTATTTGGAACGACAGCTTTTCTTCCAAATATGGTATGCTCGTGAATATTTAGATGAGCTGCGCGCTGATTGGTTGAGAAGAATTGCAATACACACACATTAGAGACACGCGCTGATTGGTTGAGCGAATCCAATACAAACACATTAGAGACACACACACACACACACACTGCTTCCCTGCGCACAGCGCACACACACAAACACAGACACGCACACACACACACACACACACACACACACACACACACACACACACTCACACACCGCAGGATACCGCACACACACAAACACAGACACACACACACTGACACACTCCGCTGCACAGCGCACACACACAGGCACGCTGTCTGTTACATGCCCAGACATGCCCAGGAGAGAGCCGCAGCGGCTAAAACAGCCGAGACAAAATAAAAAAGTTTCAACACTTTCATTATAACAAGTGTTGTTCTAACGTTACTCTTGCGACATAAAAAAAAACACCACCAAAAAATTAACTCACCTTTTTAGCTAGTAAGCGTGGGGAGAGGAGAGTGAACCCCTGCAAGCCTGTCCTCTGCCAGTGCCTCTGCAGCGCTGCGTTAGATCCACAACTCCCTCTCGTCCGATGTACTCGTTCTAAACCCTTTTCTCTGGGCCAGTAGGCTATTCCGTTGTACAGTCTGGAACACTGCATTTACGACCATGGTTCATTTTCAATATCCTTGCAAAACCTCCAAACTTTCTTCTTTTCTAAAGTACACTGCGCAGCTCGTGTGGGAGATCCTGACACAGCTCCAGCTCAGTGAGTCTGTGAAGGCGGTGAGGCCGACAGGGAAGGCAGCAAACCCGGCCAGCAGCCGCCGCCTGTCTCGGCAGATTGTGGAGCTTGTGAAGTCCGACACTGACTTACCAAATTTGCAATTAGCCATCAATTTCCATAAAACGGCCCGTGTTTGAGTTTTACATAGTTGATTTCTCGCATAAAAAAGTCTAAGAAGTAATTTGTAATGGAATAGGAGATCTACGACCTAGATTTAGAAGACTAACTGACCTCAGATCAGTTAGTGGCCTATGTAAATTTGGGTGTTACAAAGATAGAAGGTTGAGCAAATGAGGAGGATTTGGGAGGTTGACGTCAACTTCCAGCTTTGTTGAGATTCGCCCGTTTTCAGAGGCAGTTTCAAATTGTGAGATTTGCAGAGGAAAGGGGTGTCAATGGGACTTTGAGCTTCTATGTATGTCCTAGTTACCCACTAAACTGTCATTATTCAACTATGACAGGGTAAAATCGGTTTTGCATTCTATCACCCCTTTAACCATTAAGCTTTTTCTCGTTAAGCGATTTTTTGATCACTGTTTATAAACAGTGATCAAAAAATCTAACCCAAAGTCGTTATGGACGTTATCTGACTGATAACTGACTGATATTTGATTGATCATTGTTTAGGTACATTAAAGTTAAGCTTTTTCACGTTAAGCGTTTTAGAATGTCCCGGCTGCAGCTGAGGGAATCTGTAGCCTAACTTCCGTTTTTTGCCCCCCTTTACATAAATATACATATGGCTATGAAATAGATCATGAAATACAGGCTTTAGTCATAATACTTCAATAGCCTAAATACATGTATGTTTTACTATGTATTTCGAGGGACTTTTATTTATTCCATCTATTTATATGCACGTTATATTTAAGGGAAGTTTGGTTATCTCACAGACTCAGACTAAAAGCAGCAGCAAGCTGACATCAGTGCATCATAGCATATCACTATCTGCAAATAAAATAAAATATGAATAAATCACGAGCGCGGCAGATTCCCAGCTCAGCTAGAGCGGGTAACGCAGCTCTGCAGACGGACCAGAGTCAGTCAACACCGGGGAGCGAACCACGGGGACCGAGGTCACAGGGCTGGTGGCTATCTGCTAGCTAGCTGCAACAGCAGCTAATATTATAATAGACCCAGCACCGGAGGTCAGATCCCCATGATCTGATCCAGAACCGCCGGTGACTCTGCCAGATCAGCAACAGAACGTTTGCTGGGATTGTTAAACGGTGGCGTAACGATAACGTTACAGCCGTGAACTGAAAGTTTCTGTTTCCTCAGCTGGTTCCGATTAGGGGCGAAGTTGTCTGCGGCGGGTAGAGACAGAGAGTCAGAGGGAGGCAGGAGGAGAGGGGAATAAATACATGTGGCATTATGAAATAAAATTCCCCCAAGCATTATCAAAAGTATAGGTTTCCAAAGTAATTTTAGCCTGGTCTGAAAGCAACACTGGTAGGCTATGCTGGCGCTGTTGCCTTGGAAATGACAACATCCGGTCTCTGAATATGAAAAAAAAACTTTTAACTTTTTATTATTTTTTTTTGTTATATGAAATAGAAAATTAAAATCACCGGCCCATTTTAATTTCTCCCATCCTTCCGTATGAAAAAGGAAAAAATACGCGTGTATTTCAATTTCAATTGTTGTATTTTAAAACGAAAATCAAATAACCATTAGTTTTTTGTTTTTTAAGTCTGTTTATGAAATGAAAATCGAATGAACGAAAAAGTACACGGACCACGGTTAGTGCTAAAGTATAATCCGTTTTTCGTTTCAAACCAAAAACGGAAAAACAAAACTATGAGATCCGTTTTCTCGTTTTTCCAATGTCCATACAAATTAAAAATTAACTGGAAAACTGCTCGTTTTTCAACTGTTGTTTTGTTTTATTCATGTTTCCGTTTTAACCCAAGAGGCGAGAATACGGGCCTTTTTATAATGTGCATAATCATTGAAAATCTGATGGAACACAGGTCTCGTTTGTAATATAATATTTTTGGTCTTACGTCTTAAGATCAAAGTTGACTAAAACAAATCCGCTCTGGACAGGAAGTAACGTTAACGTGTCAAAATAAAAGTATGAGAGCTGTAATAACTGCCAGAAGAACAATGTACTTTAGCTTTTGCCTGTAGCTTGTTCGATTAAGCTACAGTTAATTATTTAGGGTTATATAAAGTATTTAATTGAGCAACATTCATTAATATAAGCCACACACAAAGGGAGTAAGAATGGATATTGTTTTAAAATAGAAATAGGATTCTAATAATTTTTAAATCACATTTTAAATAAAATCTGCATTCCCCTAGCATTATGTGTGGCGTTATTGAATAGTTTTACTCTAATCTTAAATCAGCCAGTAAAAAAAAGGCAAAAATATATAAGGGCTTTTTTAAATTGCTCTGCAGAATATTGTATGTGACATGGTTGACCACATTAGTTGCCAGTGAACATGTCAATGTGATGAAGAACATAAATTAACAAGTTAAAGTGTACTGGAGACTCTCTCATTCTGGTCTGGTTTCCTCAGGCCCTGCAGACTGGACCAGAGTTCATGGTGAGCATGGTAGACCTCCTCACTGCTGGACCTGTGCCTGGATCACCCAGCTCGTTAGAGGTTCACTGCTCATACTAAGCCCTTGAAACAGTAGTTGGCCAATATTGGATAATAAAATATAATACATGATAGGTATTGTGTGGTTGAATTACAATAAGGAATGGTCAATGGTAAGCACTGTGGCCTCACAGCAAGAAGCTACTGGGTTGGAACCCTGGTGGCCCGGGGCCTTTCTGCTTGGAGTTTGCATGTTCTTCCCGTGTCTGCATGGGGTTTTCTCCAGGTGCTCTGATTTCCCTCTCCCTTTTACTTAATTGTAAGTCGCTTTGGATAAAAGCACCAGCTAAATGACATGTCATTTAATGTAATGTAATGGAATGAACAAGTGAACTAAAGCACATATAATAAGACTTAGAACATAACACCATAACAACATAAAACTCAAAGAACTAAATAACAAAAACGATGTGCTGCTGTGTGCTTGTGTGCTTTTGTGTGTTGTAAATTAAATAATTGGTACCAGTCCTGACTTTGCAATGCATTATTTTTCTGATCAAGATAACTGACATCTCCTTGTAAGCAATATAAATATTTCCTGCCATTGTATTGTTGGAGCAGAAGCAGATGGCACAGAATCATGCAAATGTTTAATGTTACAACCGAGATATCTCTCTCTCTCTCTCTCTCTCTCTCTCTCTCTCTCTCTCTCTCTCTCTCTCTCTCAGAACATACACTTTCACAAAGGCTGGTGCATGTTTATCATATATAGTATGGTGCTGTGGACTCAAGTGGCAAATCTGAATCAGCAAAGTGGCCTACTGTAATATTCTAGAAGTAAACCACAAGTGTGGTCCAGTCTGCAGGGCCTGAGGAGACCAGGATGAGAGAAGCAACATGGCAGCTTCCTCACTAATATGTTGAGAAGTTTGCAATGTGGCCCAGTTGTATCTGCAGGAGTTCTTCATCACACTCAAATTACAGTTTTTCACAATCACTAATTTCAGAACCATGATGTCATTTTTCAAAACTCTATAGACACAAAACTCAGAACGGTTATCACTTGTAACACAGACTGTCCAATGTTCAAAACATTGCATTGTGCATTCATATATTTAAAGAAATATTGCACTTGCACAATCATTTGTTCAAAAAACTAATTGATTGTGAAATACCGTTGAAATGTTACTTTAGATCACCCACACACAAGCTACCCATAGTTTCACTATGGGTATGTGGGTACTATGGACCCACGTTTGTATCTCGTAAATGACCCCACTAATAATGCCCGAAATGATACCAAACGTCTACAAGCAGTACAAATAGGTTATGCTCTCATAAAACGATGGATTGGAAAGTTTGTAAGTACACCAGAAGTTTATGTAAATAACACTTGCCTGCTGGCTTCTGCTCTCTGCTGTTGTTGTTGTGGGGTAACTTACGAGATACAAACGTGGGTCCATTAGCCCCTGCGCTAAGCTATTCAGCTGATAACGCTACTCAACGCTAACTCTCCCAATGTTCGACCCAGGTGAAAAAAGCTTCTGGGGGGGTGTTTGGCTCGAGGTCATGGTGCAAAGGACCCTAGGGTGAAATTACTCTGAACCATCACTTTAACAGGCATGATCTAGAAAAAGCAATCCATGCTTTTATTAGTTCAAGGTTGGATTACTGTAATGCTCTCTATGTTGGTTTGAATCAAACCTCCATCTCACGCCTTCAACTTGTGCAAAATGCTGCTGCTCGGTTTTTAACAAATACATCTAGACGTGCACACATCACTCCCATTCATTACACCCTACATTGGCTCCCTGTGCGTTTTAGAATACATTTTAAGATCTTATTGTTTGTTTTTAAGGCCCTTAATGGTCTGGCCCCAGAGTACTTATCCGAGATTTTAACCTGCGTGAGTACAGCCGGTCTCTGTGGTCTTCTAACCAACTGGTTTTAGAAGTGCCGAGGTCAAGGTACAAACGGTGGGGTGATCAGGCTTTTGCGGTTGCTGCCCCGAGACTCTGGAACAAGTTACCCCCTGATATTCGCACAACTACAGATGTTGCTCTTTTCAGGTCTAAACTCAAAACCTACCTGTTTAGAATGGCTTATAATACTCAGTAGTGGTGTGACAATTTCCTTTTCCTGTTTCTTTGTAACCTTTTATGATTTTCCTGTTTTCTACGTTTCATTATTCTTATTGCAAGATATGTTGTTCTTTTCTTAGTTCCTGATGTGAAGCACTTTGGATTGACTGAAAGGATAATGCACAACCAGTTTCTGTGCAAATGAAAAATTATGTAGATCAGGAAGGTAAGATCGGATCAAAGGTCCATCAGCAGAGATTCAAAGTTAGCACAAAAATAAACAAGGCAATATTTGTGATAAGGAGTGTAAGGTAAGATGAGGGCTGATTAACAGGAAAAACACACAGAGCAAAGAAGTCAAACAAGAATGATGCCTTACAAGTGAGCCTACAAAATAAACCAGGAAACTAAACAAACCAGGATATTAACACATCATACAACCCAGTCATAAGTCACACATTACTTAAATCATAAAGAAAGCATTATTTTGCCTGGTGCCGCTGAGTCACGTGACGGTACAACATCAAATCACAAGAGGAAGGAGGAGCATGAATGTATTAAGAGAGGAACAAAGTGTGCGTGCTCTGCTCAGTGACAGGAGCGGCACTTACACAGACACAGACAGCCAGATCGCCTCTTTGATGTGACAGCAAAGTATCAATCTCATTACACTGGTATTGATCAATATCAATACCAACGTTGGTATCGATATTATCGATATTTGGATCTATCTGCCCACCGCTAGTTCTCAGGCGAACATATAAAGATTTGCCGACAGCCAAACTAAAAATGGCAGCAGGTATGCGCTACAGAAAAGTAAGTAACAGCTGTTGTATTTTATTTCCTTTTCAGTGGTGTGAGCTAAATGGATACATCATTTAAAGACTTAATAATGAAACAGAATAGTTCATTGTCTAGTTTATTGATCATGTTAACAATTTAAAATGTATTTGCCAGATTTAGGTTAGTTGTTTTCTGTTGATACGGTATGTAAACTGGTGTTTCAATAAGGCTCAAATTCTGATTAGATTAGTTTTACACCGCTACTTTTAACAAAACAAATTTTGTTTTCTCGGTGACAGAGACCCAGAATGGAGTTCGTTCCGAAACCTCCCTGCTCTATAAAACTGAGGTGAGTGGGTATTTTATTTATACAGCCAATGTTGGCAAATGACAAATTTGCATCAGCAGTCTTTAAAATCTGAGCAGCATGCAACACTATTATTAGACCCTCAAGTTTTTTTCTCAAGCTTCTGAGCGAGTAGCGACTCTAGAGTCATAGTGGGAGAAACAAAGTGTTTCTGTTCTTTCTGACCACTGCGTTAGAGCCTTCTTAGTCTTTTAGAAATAGAGATTTCGATGCTATCATAGTAGTGCCCCTAGCACTCCCATTCAAAAGGCCATTTGACCGAAAATGACAACACGAAAAATCTTAAAAGAGGCCCTTACGTCCTAATTACGCTTTTAATTATGAGTTACACTTTAATAATGCTTTCTAGCTTATTTTTATAGCTCAACAAATTCACAGTGAAACTCATCTCCACTAATAACACTTTATAAAAAAATCTATCAGATATTATAAACGATATTAAAGGAAAGTGGGTTCTGTGTTTAAAACCCAGCAAGGGGCAACTTTGCATGTTTTGCTTGGAGGATAAGATAAGATAATATAAGATAAGATAAGATAGACTTTATTAATCCCACACTGGGGAAATTCCTGTGCTACAGCAGCTCAAAAGAAGAAGAAAAACGTACACACATCAGAATAACATAAATACACATTTAGTACACATAGGAGAAAAGATATACATAGTAAAAGCATTAGACAGAGAAAATAGTTGTTATAATACTAATAATAGTAATAAAAAGTGTATATATATATACAGATATACAGATGAGAAAGGTGCAGATGAATAGAAATATGATATATAATATATATATTGTAATATATATATATTACAAAAATATTGCACTATCGAAAGTAACAGAGAGTAATAAATAAATAAATTAATATGTATAGTGCAGAATATAGTCGAGTGATGCTCATATTGCAGAAACAGCTAACAGTGCTACATTATGATGTTGCATTAAAGAGTCTGACTGCTGCTGGAATGAAGGACCTGCGGTAGCGCTCCTTCTTCTGAGGGTGGAGCAGTCTGCTGCTGAAGGATCTCTGGCTTCCCTGTGAAAGAATAATTACTGATTGATTAATTATTCCAAGCAAAACACAACTGAAAGCAGGAAAGAGAAAGATGCCCACCTAGGTTGTCTTTGATTGATTTGAGATTCTTAAGGAATTCAGTTTTTTTTGACATCACCAGTTCATGGTGTTCTTGGTCCAGCCTCTTGTTCACTTTGTCCCAGTCCTCATCTGTCTACACAAAACAGACAATATAAGCCATAGTTATCAGGGCCCACAGGTTCATCAGAGTCACAAAGCCTTGCTTGTTCAGCAACTTAACTAAGTTCTCACCATATCTTTGAAGGCCTCCCCATTGTAATAGCTCCTGGACCCTGGGTACTTTATTCCCTCATCCATTAGCTGCTGCAGGTTTGAAGCTACCAGATGCAGCTTCTCTCCATCGTAGGCATACACCTGTCTGTCCTCACAGCAGGTCATCACAACGAGCTGGTCACACGGGCACGAGATCCCCTTCACTACACCTACAACCTGCATATTTACTTTCTCGGGAAGGTAAAACTTTCCCCAACCATTTACCTCGTAATCTTCCCCACTATAAATAGTATCGCCCAGGTCTCCTATCTTCCATGTAGCACCAGCTGGATTCTTCAAGTTGAAAGTCTTGTGTCTGGTTTTGGACACAAAGCCTAACACCCCTTTCAGGTATTCTGAACCTGCAACACATACCAGACAAGAAGAGTTTGATGGAATACAGAAAACACTTATCATAGCATGGTTTTATGATGTGTGATGCAAATATGTGTAGCTACCTGTTTCCCCTTCACATTGTTTGCAACTAATTAGACCAAACAGCTGATTTGCCGACCTGAAAGAAAGAGAGAAAAGATAATGATCTTGCAAAGAGATATGTTAATGATTTAGTTAATGACAGTGTGGGTGCACACCACCCACACTGTCATGACATAGAGCTGGTTTAAAGTCGGCAGCAATGTTGTAGTCAAGACCACCCAAACCGAGACCAAGTCAAGACCAAGACCAGAGTCCATCAATACCAGTCCAGTGCGAGTCCCATACTAACCCTTCACACTCAAAACAGGAGGTACGAGAAAAGATACTTACAGGTACACTTTTTATGTTCCCTTAAGAGTAAAGTATTGTATTTTTAAGAGGCCAGAACTGTACCTTTTGACTAATTTGAGGGTACAAAATGAAAGAGAAGGGTATTGAATTGTCTTTCAAAAGGGTACCTCTCCTGCGACAAGCATTTGTACCCTTTAAGGTACACAATGGTACTTCTATTTTTGGGTGTGTAACCCACACTAGATCCCTGAAACAAACAATATATACACAACTAGCTAATATGTATAGCTGATAAAAAAATGTAAATGGTCCTAGCTGTCTCAGTCAGTGTTACACTGCTGTGTGATTTTTTTAGATGTTGTTTTGCACATAACTCCTTATAGTTAGGAAGCTAAATCGTATTACAGACGATGGCTGACATCTTATAGACAGCCAGGGCATCTTATCCTGTTTGAGTGCGTGTTAAGGTGGCGGGGAGAGGGAGTTAACAGTAACAAATTTCAAATTAGAAACGAGTGAAGTGATGGGTTGCATTTCAAGCAGAAACTTTTACATCAAATCAAAGTAATAATATTAACACATAAATCAGACAATGCAAAGGCCATTTAGTGATATCCCTGCAGTTTGTCTTGAAATAAAATCCAGAGTCCTCTTCATCTGAGACCGAGAGAAGACCGAGTAAATATGCGTTTCATTCTGAGACGAGACCTTCAAAATGTGGTCTTGAAACTGATCTCTACAATAGACCAAGACCCATCTCGAGTACTACAACACTGGTCGGCAAAGTATCCCTTAAATTGTGCAATCAGTGTGCTCCAGTCCCATTTTTGTTCTATAGGAGAACATGGGAGGTTTTGTAGTCCAGGTCCTACCAATGTTTGGTATGTACAGGTCGGATACCATCACCAACAACCACCTTTGGGAGCGCACCAAGGAAGAACCCATGAAACTTTAAATTAGGAGTAGGAAGTGATGCTGGATCACAATCAGAAAACTGAGACTTAAATAATAGAGAGTGTTGCATGTTGCTCAGATTTGAAAGACCGCTGACACAAATTTGTGATTTCTCAACATGGACTGAATAAACAAAAATTCCCATTCACCTCAGTTTTATTTGGTAGGCGGATTTCAGGACCAACTCCATTGTGGCTCTCTGTCCCCAAAAAACAAAATTTATTTTGTTAAAAGTAGTGGTGGAAAAATATTCAAAAAGTATCAAAGTACTGCAATGGATTAATAAAATAATATAATTACAGAATTTGAGCCTTTTCTGAAACAACAGGTTACATACCGTATCAACAGAAAACAACCAACCTAAATCTGGCAAATACATTTTAAAATGTTAACATGATCAATAAACTAGACAACAAACTATTCTGTTTCATTATTAAGTCTTCAAATGAAGTATAAATTAATGCATTTAAAAAATATATTTGGCTCACACCACTGATAAGGAAATAAAATACAACAGGTGTTACTTACTTTTCTATAGCTTGTACCTGCTGCCATTTTTGATGTGGCTGTCGGCAAATCTTTAAATTTTCGCCTGAGAACTTGTGGTGGGCAGATCGATCCAAATATCAATAATATCAATACCAACATTGATGAGATCGCTAGTTTCAGTTTCTCTCCAGTATGCACCGCTGCAGTTCAATCAAAGAGGCGACCTGGCTGTCTTCGCTAGTTTCAGTTTCTCTCCAGTATGCACCGCTGCAGTTCGATCAAAGAGGCGACCTGGCTGTCTGTGCCGAGCAGACACACTTTGCTCCTATCTTAATACATCCATGCCCCCCCCCACCCCACGTCCGCCATAGTGACCGTTGTTTACATTCCATGATCTGTTGATATGAAGGCAGCTGCTGACGTCATCCACAACACTGTCTCAAATCTTCAGACGCAGAAGCCCAATGCCTTCATTGTTATCTCTGGAGATTTGAGTCATGAGTCAAATGCCAAGGATGTGTACAGTACCACTGCCCTGGTTGGGAGCAGGCTAACTGCACAGACTGTGCGTTCATGGACATCAGAAAAACGTTTTTCCGAATGAAAACGTCACCATTCACGTAACGTCCTGTGGGAATCAGAGGTCGGAAACTCGGGCTGGATTTTGATAACCAAGTTCCCCAGTTGGTGACGCGTTGTTGACAACTGACATCTGATGGAGGCGACTTTGGTTCACTGAACATATTTCAATGACAATAAACTGTTTATTGTGGACAAATGCCTCTGCCAAGAAACATACACAGACACAACATGTTTAAGATTATTCATAAATAGGCCTATGTATAAAAAAAAAAAACACATTATCCGTGTCTTTTCCCATTGGTTGTCCTGCAGATAACACAAACAAACACCTGGCGATGTGCTGTTTGGATGCTCGCATAAGAAAACAGCAGAAAATCTTTTGTTATTGTGGCCTCCATGTTTTCACCCACCTGATGCTCTCGGCTACGGCCAACCGTTGGTGGCAGTCATGCAACGTTATTCCAAAATGTCAAAGACGAACCTGCATCGGGAAAAACAACGTAACCTGGGGGCGGTGCCTGTTATTCCAAGGTGGCATGAACACAAGGAGACTAAATCTCCATGGTGATTTATGTGCCTCTGCTTTCGTGAAACCGAGTCAAGGCTAAAGGCTAAGTCTTGGTTTTGTGAACTAGGCCCCTGGTTGCCAACACCCCAAATGTAGTTATTATCAATGAGGAGTCCAGTGAGGTATTCATTTTGGAGGTAGGCTGCAGCTTTGATTCCAGCATGGAGAAGGTTTTCTACACTAAGGTAGTTTAATACCAACCACTCCTAAACACCATCTCAGAGCTGGGCTATAGGTGCACACTACTAGTTTTCATATTTGGTAGCCTACACACACAGGTTGGTAGTAAGAGGGCTGCAACAACTTGGGATGGCCAAAAAGAGGCTAAACAGATTGCAAAATACTGTGCCATATGTGCTATTATTGGCAGCTGCCACATATGGCGGGGACGTTGCTACTTATACCCTTAAGAACTGAGTATTGTGCTTGTTAAGTGATATTGTGAAGATCTGCTGCGTGCCACTGGTCTATGAGTTTTTGTATGTATTGTACTGCATCTGTAATATTTGTGTCCCTGTACTATTTTTCTTCATGTGGACATAAATAAATGGTTAAAATGTGTGTGTGTGTGTGTGTGTGTGTGTGTGTGTGTGTGTGTGTGTGTGTGTGTGTGTGTGTGTGTGTGTGTGTGTGTGTGTGTGTGTGAACAGATAAAGTTCCACGACAATTCAAGACTTAAATTCTGGCATCCCAGAACTAAGTCTAAGCTTTATATCTGTACCGTAACCTTACTCATCACACGTAGTATAGTAAGTTGTGTCTCTCATCAGTCTGACCACATTAACACTGAAACTAAAAGCACTGGCAATGGCTAACAACCGCCTGGAAACACATACATTATATGTGAATACTGCTGTAAGTGTTGGCGGGTCTGTAAATACTTCTGTTTGTTCACTAGATAGAGTGACAGCGTAAGTGAAGAAATAGAGACAACAAAACATAACGAATCAGAAAAGCCAAAGAAAAGTTGTGTCCTGTTTTCTTTATATATTTTATACTGTACAACCAGTAAAACATGTCCTGTTCTGTATACATGGTCCTTATTTATTTATATTGTCCAATACCAGTCCAATACATGATGATGAAAACTTTAATTTGTTATGAATCTATTTTGTAATTTTACATATGTTTAAAAATATCTTAATTCATATCGATATCGTAATATTCATAATCGATATCGCAATATCACATTTTGTCAATATCATGCAACCCGTGTGTGTGGGTGTGACAGAGAGAGACAAATATTAAAAGCTTTAAGTGAACTCTAATATAATCAAATATTGTTTCTTAAACTTATTAAAATATATGCTGGGAAACGGCGGCCTCTCAGCTGATTTCACAGCTGATTGGTTCAGAATCGACTCAACATGATGACGTTTTATATAAACTTTTTATTGATTTTGAATCGGAGGGATTTTAACTGTGATTTGTCTGATTTAAAGGCTTATTCTCTACAGAACACATGTTGTGTGTCTGATAGTTACGTTTAGAAGTCAGAGAGACTAAATCTGTTCAGATTAAGAATCATCTACAGTGTGTTTGAAAAGGATTTGGGGTGATGAGGGAAGTAGTTCTTAATTTCCGGCAGCAAACTCTACAGGGTATCCTGTCAGAACACAAACACCAGGCTTGCCAAGGTCGTTCAAAGATTTATTACACATTAAATCTTCACACCCACAACACAGAACAGAGATGATCAGGTGAATGAAAGCTTGGGAGCTTGGGTGTGGTTCTGGAATTAACAAGAGAGAAGACAATTCAATGTCTTATGAAAACATGCAGATAGCATAGGTAACATTACATCTTGACCTGCTAAGCTAATACATTGCCTAAGGCTAAGCAACATGGCTAACAATAGCTAACAATGAAACAACTAAAGCTAGCACATTAGCAATTAGCATATCATAGCATTAGCATTAGTATAGCAACATGGTTTACAATGACACAATGAGAAAGCTAGCATATTAGCAACCAGCATGTCCTAGCATTAGCATTAGCATAGCAATATTAGCACAAACAATTTAGCACGCTTCTCTCGAGAGCCACAAACTTTAAGTGGTGCCTCTAATAAGCAAGTGCAACATTGCAGCTAGGAACATACATTGAGTAACTGGTATCAACTCACCATTAGATGCACGCACACCAAATCATTATACTATAATCTGAGGATTCAACCTGATGCACAATCTTGCCCTGCACATGTGTGACTAGGCTCGTTTGAGATGAACTGCGCCTCGCCTGTAAAGCGGACGAGAGCAGGCGGCAGCAGCCGGGGGGGGTGACAAAAGTCCGCTCTCAAGTCGGACAGTTTATCCAGCCGTTTCCAGCAGCCTTCAGGCTGAACAGGAAGTGACAGAAACATTGGTGGTCCGATTCCGATTTAATAAAATGTTATCAGACCCATATATCAGCTCCTACACAGTCTCCAGTTGTTTTTATTATGACAAAGTAGCAGTCAAGATGCTCTACATGTGATCTGTTGCTGATTTTAATTACCAACAGACTGTAGGCCTAGATGATCTGTAATCTCAACAGATTTGTCTCTCTGACTTCTAAATGTAACTATCAGCCACACAACATGTGTTCTGTAGAGAATAAGCTTTTAAATCAGACAAATCGCAGTTAAAACCCCTCCGAATCAAAATCAATAAAAAGTTTATATAAAACGTCATCATGTTGAGTCGATTCTGAACCAATCAGCTGATTGATCGGCTGAGAGGCCGGCGTTTCCCAGCATGCACTGGGTCCACCTGCGTCCGCCTGGCTCTTGCAGTTGGTGAAAAGCAACTGCGCTACCTGCGTCTCAGAACTGCGGCCGCCTTGGTCTCGTGAGAGTATCGTTGCCCACGTGTGCATGACGTCAGAGCAAGTCGGGATCAAGTCGGACACAAATCTAACCGGCATGCATTGGGCGCAGATCGCCGGTGATCGATTCTGCGCAGATCTGGCTCATCTCGAACGAGCCTAATGACTCTGAAAAGGTGGGTTCTGACTGTTACTTCAGGCTTTGTACCGCTAGGTGGCCGACTGAGTGCCTGATCAAAATACTAGGACCTATTGTTACTACCCAAAATGAGTAGAGTGCAGCTTTGAGTTGCGCATGCTCAGATTTAAACGGTTTACGGCATAACGTGTCTTACTGAAATTTGTGAAATCTGTAAAATAATAAACTTTTCTCTTTACATACAATAACAGAAGATGGAAATCATTTCTAAAACGTTTTAGCTATCTATGATTGTTTGGTTGCTAACGTTAGCTCAAAACGCCATTCAAGTGACAGCCGATGTTGTGTTTGATTGCTAACTTGTAGCTAGCAGTCATTTCAAAAACGTTTTAGCTCTCTATAATTGTTAGATTGCTAACGTTAGCTCAAAACGCCATTAGCATCTAGTAGGCTAGCTACTTGATTGCTAACGTTAGCTAAAAACGCCGTTAGCATCTAGTAGGCTACTTGATTGCTAACGTTAGCTCAAACCGCCGTTAGCATCTTGTAGGCTGCTTGTCGCAAAGTGACGCATGCGCAACTCACATCTGCACTCGTCGCAAAGTGACGCATGCGCAACTCAAAGCTGCACTCTACTCATTTTGGGTAGTGACACTATTCACAGGAATGGAATAACATTGCCTGACTAGAATACAAGAACGAGGAACAAAATAAACAGAACTGGCTAAACACACAGCACAGCTGATACAGTGTTATTAATTAAAATCAGAAACAGATCGCATGTAGAGCATTTTGAGAGCTACTCTGTCATAATTAAAACAACTAGGGTTGTGCCGATGGACGATATCATGATGGAGAGCCACCATCGTGATGTGTCGCCCCCCCCCCACCCCGGTCAAACACACTAATCCTAGTCGCGGGCGCTGGACGGGAAATTGACAAGTGCGTCGGTCTTAAACTAGCAAAGACACAAAGACAAGATTGGCTGTAGTGATACATTCTCTCTCTCCCTGTCAGCTGTAGCTCGCTCTACCTTCTAACGTTGGACACAGCGGTCTTGAGTGAGAGAGAAAAAAGCGTTAAAAGTGGAGCGCTATCACACTTTCCTTTCTCCCCTCATTGGACTAAGTTTGTCGACACTACTCTGTGCGTGCATCAATAAGTAAGTCTGAGGTCATGTAGGTACGGGACGATGTTATGCAGGATTTATGAATGTACGTTAGCAACAGTAGGCTAATTCATGAGGGTGCTATTTTATGTGTGAGCTTATATTGCGCATCTGTTCATGTGCGCTGCAAGAGTTATGTTTCTGTTTATTGAATGCGTTATTCAGTGCAAACATAACCGTGAATGTAGTTTAAACTCAGTAATGATGGTATGTTAGGTTATTACTGTCGCTCTGTTGAAGGCAAACGTCCCACTGTACTGTCGCTACGCAGATCACGGACATCTGATTGATTTTACTGCACCATAGTTAAGTGAAAGTAGGTCATGTTGTAAAACCTACCAGCAGGGCACCATTTACAGAGGGCATTTAAATGTATGTCTAATCGTTTCTATGTTAACTGTTGGCCCATAGTAGTAGGAAAAAATATTTATGTAAAGCTACACCCCGCCCCGGACGACGATATCATCGTCCATCAGGATGTTTTACTGTAACCATCGTCAACTGCCAATTTAGGGGACATCGCCCAACCCTAAAAACAACTGGAGACTGTGTAGGAGCTAATATATTGGTGTGATAACATTTTAATAAATCAGAATCGGACCACAGTGTTCCTGTGACTTCCTGTTCAGCCTGAAGGCTGCTGGATACGGCTAGAAAACTGTCCGACTTGAGAGTGGATTTTCGTCACCACCCCCGCTGCTGCCGCCTG
Organism: Perca fluviatilis; assembly: GCF_010015445.1. Lineage (NCBI taxonomy): Eukaryota > Metazoa > Chordata > Actinopteri > Perciformes > Percidae > Perca > Perca fluviatilis. Next base: position 28,921,974 of record NC_053125.1, on the reverse strand, counting down.
CTCTCGTCCGCTTTACAGGCGAGGCGCAGTTCATCTCAAACGAGCCTATTGACTCTTGCGCCCGACGCAAATCTTAAATGGGTTGATCTGAAGTAGCTAGGTGTGTTTTGGGCATAACGTGCAATAAACCAATCAGAGCGTCATATCACATTCCCTTTAAGAGCAGGCGCGCTGGTTCCATGGTTGATTGCTATTATAATGGCGGATTTGCCTGGCGCACGCCAGCGGGAGCTGTCCGGGATGCGGCAAAGTAATAAATGCCCGTCTTGACCGGGTGGCGATGTTGCTGCAGCCTCTCGGGCGCATCTCCTCAAGTCTGGAGAGGATTGCTGCAGCCATGGAGCGTGGGCCTCCAAACGCACCACCTGCACCTGTTGTGCCCCTTCCTCCTCCCCCCCACTCCACCTCTGTCCACCCGCTCCATCAGGAGCGCATCGCCACTCCCGGACCAGATCCCGCCGGAGTGTCCAATCCCGCCATAGTTCAACATCACGTCTCCTTAAGTCCTCTAATATTTCTTCATTTATGTCATCAACACATCCATGATTTATGTAAATGTGTAAAACACAACAAGCCACAAAGAATGCTGCGACTTTTTGAGGACTGTACTGTAAAATGCCTCCTGACCTTTCCAAACACCTGAAGCGCATTTTCAGTAATATTTTTCCTTGTAATTATGTATGGTTTGCAAAAATGGCAACTGCTGCGTCCATGTAGATGAGAGCCGGCTTCACCTAACCCGGCTTCACCTAACCTTACAATCGCGATCCCACATAACTTGTGTCACGACGCTGGTTATCAACTAGTTCAATCAACCCAGGGTTTCCTAATGTAGAATTCACATAAAAGAGGCAGTGTTTGCACATCGTGACCAATCGCAAACATCTACTAGAGCCACATATTGTACATAAGAAGAGAAAACTATAATTCTACATAAATATGAAGAACACAAAGGTTTTACTGGCAAAATGCAATACAGTCGCTGCTTCCTACAACAGAAAGGAAAGCTGGCAAAAAAAATAGGCGACGCTGTCAATGCGTAAATCACAAGGCTTATCAATATCAGTTCCCCATCAGTCAGGCAGGAGATCAGACCATAATTACACTTCTGCTTTCCATAAACTGTAATTGCTTCAGCCTATTTTTTCAACCTATTTATTACATTTGCAACCCTGGCAGTGGGAGGAAAAAATTGGCCTATAAAAACATAATTCAAATTGATGCGCGCATTGGCAACACACGGCTCAAGAAGCCGACAAAGATATGTAATTCCCTCTGCTGAAAATCTATATCTTTCATAAAGTTACCCATCAGAGAACGTTAACCGGGTCGTCGGTCTCTAAATGTTTGAACTTTTATGAAGTTTTTATGAAGTTTTCAGACTGAGTTTTGTGGAACCTGATAAAGCCCGTCTGCAGAGCGAGACTGATAAGATATAGATAAAGACATACCAGTGCTTTTCACACACACAGAAACGGACACACATTCTCACGCAACATTTATACTTTCACAAATGGTCAAAATAATTTCATCATCCGTAGGGACAAAACTAATTTATTATTATTAATTATTTAAATAAGCCACTAAGGGGTGAACGCGTGAATTTGTTGTTACTCACCTGAAAAAGGTTTTGAGGCAATTGTTTTGAGTTCATAAACTCAAAGGTATGAGGTTCTCAGAGCTTAAATATATGAAGTAACTGATACTTGAATATCAGTTAAATTAGTACTGATTAAGCCAACTCAAATATTTTCAGTAAATGCAACTCTAGCAACATGTTTTTGGACGTGTTTTCTGGACAAAACTTGTCCTGTGCGCTGTCTAACTTTGGATGTGATGATCTATTTAGTCAGAGGTGGGTAGTAACGAGTTACATTTACTCCGTTACATTTACTTGAGTAAGTTTTTGAAAAAATTATACTTCTAGGAGTAGTTTTAAATCACTATACTTTTTACTTTTACTTGAGTAGATTTGTGAAGAAGAAACTGTCCTCTTACTCCGCTACATTGGGCTACAATGAGCTCGTTACTTTTCTTTTTACTTCTTTGGTATTCTATTCTATTCTTCTATAAAAAATATAAAAAACATAATTCAAACCGCTGTGCGCATTGGCTCAAGAAGCAGAGAAATAGCCGATATGTAATTCCCTCCCATTCAAATCTATATATTTCATAAATATACCCATCAGGGAATGTTTTTCTCTAAATGTTTTAACTTTTATGAGCGCACATTTCCCCCGTCTCTCTCTCTCTCTCTCTCTCTCTCTCCGCACCGAGCTCCGCCTGATCTTCTATAAGAACTGTGACGCCGTTATCAATCGAGTAGGCCTATTGATTGGTCAGTAGGCGGTGCTTTTACACCGGTCCAGTTCATCTCTGATCTCCAACCTGCTCCCGACCAGGTTAGGCGTCCAGCATGAGTTACCATGGCGATTGAACCCGGTATCAAGTGATCCACCTTCGTGATACAGAAAACCCTGGGTTGAACCTGAAGTTAGCTGTTAACCCCAAATCTTGCTTCGTAATCCAGGCCTTTGGCCTCATAATGAAAGCATGTTTACCTTAGTAAAAGTGCCAAAAAGCAGCTCCGTTACCTTGTTCTAGTTCTGCCTGCAGAGCCTGGTAAAAAAAAGTTTGTGTTACTTGTGCTTATTTATTTTTATGTATTATTATTTTATGTATTTTATTTTTTAAGTACTTGAATTTACCTGGATTATTTTAATGTAAGCTATTTTGTAATTAATAAATTTTTATTTATTTTATTGATTGGATGAACTATAATTTGCCTAAAGATGATTATTTTGTATTTTTGTCCGTCTGATTGAATGCTTATGTTAAAAAATAAATCAGACGTTACTCAACAGTTACTCAGTACTTGAGTACTTTTTTACTCTTACTCAAGTAATTATTTGGATGGCTACTTTTTACTTTTACTTAAGTCATATTATTCTGAAGTAACAGTACTTTTACTTGAGTACAATTTTTGGCTACTCTACCCACCTCTGTATTTAGTCAGTTCTGTAAAGATATGCTCACTTTAAGGTTCAACTACGAATCAGAGAGTAAAGTTCTCACAATGGCTTAATAAACCAGTCAAAACAGAGCAGATAAAACTCACAGATGATCTAATCATGAGTCATACATTAGTTAAACATCACTTATGATTTCTCCCCTTATTATTATAAAATGTTACCAGATTTTTTAATCTCAGTAAGCTATGTAAGAGACACAAAAACCAACCTGGTCTCCCAGTATTCCGTGGAATGAACACGGTCAAATTCTGGGGCAGTTTCACGGAATCACCGAAAATTCCGTGACGGGCCCACTGAAGTGATGCCTATGTAAGTCAGTGACAGGCATCATCCGTGGTCTACGCACAGACTTACGGAAACTTGACAGGTTAATGATCTTACAATAGAGCTTCCACTGTTGTTAGAGTAATGAAACTGCATCGTTTCAAAAATAGATTAAGATATGGATTGTTAAATTCCATTTTCCATCATTTGTCATTCCATCATTTTGTTGTTCCAATCCTTATGAGCATAAAGTTGAGTTTTTTTTCAACTCGAGGTGTTCAGGGCTCTCCTGCAAAAACACGAGGAATATGTGGTAGTTGTCCCATACTCGTAGGGTACAGATTTGATCATTGGCAAATTATCAAAGATGTTTTATCAATATTAATAAAGTTATGAATATGGTTATTAATAACTTTATCAAATCGACAAACAATCAAAACGGGGCACCACCCTGCTAGTCAGGGACCAATAATAAAGCTGTGGAACAGTCTCATTTCTGTGGTAATCCCTTAAAAAGGAAATAAAGGAAGGGGTGAATCCAAGCAACGGACCTGATTGACCAGCAATTGTTACAACAAGTACACAAATAATCACAAGCAACTGCTAATTAAGCATAATAAGATTTATTAACTTCACAATTATCAGTAGCTAAACAATAATCCTTCAATAATAAACTTATATACCCTTTTTACAATATCACAACCAAAAGCAAAGCAAAAACAAAGCAGCATGTGTCATGGACACATCTGTGTGTGTGTGTGTGTGTGTGTGTGTGTGTGTGTGTGTGTGTGTGTGTGTGTGTGTGTGTGTGTGTGTGTGTGTGTGTGTGTGGGCGGAACATCATATCATCCTGAAAACATCTAAGGAGTGGTAGTTTGAATCATCAAGGGGCGGGACTTGTCTTTATTTAGTTTCTCGTCAAATGACTCAGTGCTGCACCATGGTGAGTAGGTGTCTTTAACTTCTCTGCTTTGTAAATATTTTATATAATTTTAATTAAATTCAGCATTTCTTATTTTATTTCTGTTGTCAGTGAAATGTATAATTGTTGTAATTTGTCTTGTATTATTTCTGGTTGCATCAGGCTGCGACAGAAGACCAGACAGACAGGTGAGTCATCTGATTTACTGAACTAAAAGTTTGTATCGATGCATCTGTCACAAAGTAGAAACTGTGTAGGTACATCAGTCTGGATACACACATAACCCAAAAAGTTCAAAAACAAAGGCAACATTTGAAACAATTCTTTGGGAAAAGTGGAAGCATACTCATCTGTTTGGGAAGATGTCCAGTGTTGACGTGCTGATCTTTTCAAATGTTTCTAAAAACTTTTCATTTTATTATTTTTTTATTTATTATTATTTATTATTTTTTTATTTATTTTATTTAGAGTTGCAGAATACATGGAAAACCACTTCAGGATGAATGCTTTACTGATTATTTATGAAATGGTGAAACTGCATGCAGAACGTACTGAAAGAGCGACTACAGTGCTCGTGGATGAGGTTCATCTGAGACTGTTATGAACTTGAAAACTAGAAGTGTTATTCTTCTGGACATACTGCTTGGTCCTGGCTGAAATAGTGTATTTTTTACACAACACAGAAAATGACATCTCTGTGAATGTGTTTTGACTTTACAGATTCTTCACAGCATCTTCTTTTTGGGAAGGATAAATAGAAATAAAAAAAAACAGCATCCCCCAGAAAGTATTGTGACTGATGCCAAAATGCTTGAAGACTTAAAGAGCATCTATCTTCGGCCTTTTGACCACTATTCCTCTCAACTGCCCAAGCGGAGTCCATTCTCATGTGTGCTAGACATGGTAAGATGAAAGCTTGTCAAAAGATAATACAATTGTTTTTTGTAAAGTTGTACAGGACTGCTACTTCTCCTTAACATTCTCAAATATTACAGTATGTTTCTAAATGATTTGATGCATTTGCGGGGACAGCAGCAGCTTGATAATATGTGTGATTGCTTTCAGATTGTCCTCCTGACTGGACAGCAGAATGAAGAGGAAATAAAGAAGAAGGTGCGAGAGATCACCAAACAACTGAGGAGGGGTAAAACAAGGCCTCTTATCTCCTCCAACATCTGTGTCTCTCAGATCCCAAATTCAGTCAGCTACTATGGTGTCTCCATGTCCACTGCTGGGCGTATTCCTGGTAGAATCATGGTTGCTGCGTCCTGTCTTAGCTCCTGGGACAGTTATGTGGCTGGTGCAGTGATGACCTACTACCCATATAATGCCAAGAAACGATATTTTGATGGGACCATCAAACTGCCAGAGAATGTCAGGTGTGAGGCGTTTAAAATCGTTCAAGGAGAAGAACTGCCTGCTTGCAGATCATGTAAGAATTTGTTTAGTTTAAAAACAGATGGAACCAAAGAGTGGCCCTACGGTAACTGTGCTGAAGTTGAAAGTCTGAGCAACTTGTTTAAAAATGTTGAAGAAGTTAGAGAGCAAGCAAGACCAACATCGGCAAATAACACAGAGGAGAACAGGCAGAGGGCTGAAGAGAGTGTCAAGACAGTGCTTGAACGTCTGCTGAGACAGCACAACTTTACATGGGATGGAAATTTCTTCACCCCACAATGAGTTTCAAGTGCAGCGAAATGCTTTGGCTCCCTGCTCTTTCCTTTTTAATCATACCTGTGTCTTAAAGTTGCAATGTGTAAGACATGATCAGATTTGAAGTGGCTCAGACTTTCAGCTTAGTTTAAAACATTAAAACAAATCTACTAATCTTCAGATCTACTGAAATAAGCGTGTTAACCTGAATCCTTGAATATTAAATATTGTAAGTAGAATTCTTACGGTGCTTCCTTATAACTTGAATAGAGCAAATTCTTTTGATATAAGTATTTACTTTAACAATGAAGATAGAAATGCATCAATGGAGAAGATTGTAAATCAAAAAGTGTGTTAATTGTTTAAATAAAGCAAGCAGAAGATGATGTATTAAAGATGTCATTCCTAATAAAATAACACTGGTGTTAACTTAAATGCATGATTTGTTTTGATTTCATGTCCTGCAACCTGAAAGAAGTGATCCTTTGCCAAAGAGGTGATAATTAATTAGAAAAGAAAATTTATATTTTTTGACATGTTGTTGATACAGAGTTTATAAATATCAGACATATGCTGTTGCACTGTGCGAAATCATTTTGATATATGAAGCCAATATGTTTAAAATGTGTCCAGTAGCTGTTCAAGACATTTTTTTGTCAAAATAAATGCCATATAAAAGTTTTATATTATATTATTATAATATAATTCAGTTAATACAGGATAAAAGAATAAGTAATTGAGATTAAAAATGCAGACGCAGGTTGGTCTCTACCAAAACAGTTTTCAAGTTCAACTCTTAGTCCTAATATGTTTGGAGAGTCTAGTAAAAGTGTGAAAAAGCAAAGATAGAGTCTTCTGAACATGCCAGATGATGAGGTTCCATCATCTGGCATGTTCAGAAGACTCTATCTTTGCTTGTTGTTCTTTGCTTCTTTAACATTAAATTTGAGGACGCCGGTTATTACTGCGGTGTGAACAGTTTTTAACTGGAACACGGTAGAGATTAAGGTTAAGACCAAATGTAAAGTCTATTCCAAAATATGCAATTTAAATATATATATTTTTTAAAGAAGCCAGACAGAAAACTGCACTTCTCCATCATGTTAAAAGTTATCAAAAGCATATATAAAAACATACATTTTATAGACAGATTTTGGGGCATGTATCTAACCCTAACCCCCAAAACAGGCTTACATAACAACATGCAGTTGTAGTTCCTTTATGCTGAACAATAAAAGAAAAACATTTTTCTTTTTCTTTCAGCCTCAGGCGGATTGTTACAACAACAACAACAACAACAGACATACGGGTGATACCTAGCATATCAGATGAAACGATACATTTCATTTAACTGAAGCTTTCATCAAAACGCAACTTCCCACGCAAGAGGTTTGTGCCAGAACTCCAAACAAAGAGTTTGGAAACAAACAAGAAAGTTGTCAATGCGACAGAGAGATTAAGAGACTGATCAGTGAGAAAGAAGCAGAGTGAACCGTAAACAAAATGGACGTATTATCGAACAAATAATAGACCAAAAGTGTAACATTACACAAATATTTTGTTTGCAAGTTTAACCTTTGAGATGACTAGTTATACTTCCATAGGCTTATATATATATATATATATATATATATATATATATATATATATATATATATATATATATATATACAATGTGTATGGCATGCTGTATATTGAATGAAAGTTTGAATATATTGAATGAATGTCTGAATATATTGAATGAAAGTCTGAATATATTGAATGAAAGTCTGAATATATTGAATGAAAGTCTGAATATATTAAATGAAAGTTGAAATGGAATCTGACATCATTGTCTGCCGCCATCTTGTGTTTTCGTTGTAATTAATCCTAACCGAAGTGTGACACTATAAGCGAATCAGCAAGTAATCTAGTGTCAGCAATTTTGAGCAATGAAGAGATTATTAACACACTGGTGAATGCATGTACGGGCCAAAACACTGGTAACGGTAACCATATCCAGTACCATTCTCCCAAGTTTATTCACTTTTTCATCGTGGAAGACCAAAGAAAAGGACCCTCTCTGGCCAGGCAGGTCCCTTTCATCAGGCTAATGCCAACATGCCTTTCATTCAATATATTTAGACTTTCATTCTATATATTCAGACTTTCGTTCAATATATTCAGACTTTCATTCAATATATTCAGAATAAAATGTATTCAATATAATGTATCCAAACTTCACATATGTTTAATAATTTCCAAAATGGCATGCCATAATAAGTATATTTACTAGGGCTGGGCAATGATTAACAGTTTTATTTGCATGAGTTCCCTGATTAATTGCGAATAATCGCATTGTTATTCGCAAAATCCAATAATGAATTCAAAAGTAGTGTATAGCGCAATTTTATTTTAAATGTTCTGCCATATGAACAAAAGTGCCATAACATTTGTTCTGCAAACACTTAACATCAGCATTTTGTTTTTACAGTAGCAGTTAAATAAAATATTTAGTGTAAATCTCAACTTAAACAATGTAATCAATGCAAATACAAATTTAAAGCTTATTGCTATTGCCAGGGCATTAATGTTAATCTGTTTGTTATATATAAAATAAAACTGCCCACAAAATCCTGAGCCACAATTACAACATTAAAACCGGCAATTTCTGAGATAAGAGCAGAAAATTTTTTTTTCTTTTATCAGGGAGTAGCATAACCAGTCTATGTTCAGTACCAAATGTCCCTGTTAGAGTGAGGTGAAGCACAAACGTTTCAGCATAATGTCTCTCCTCTGTTTTCATTACAGTCATAGTGAATGCAGCGCCCACTGTTCATCAATATAATGCACTGTAACTCCGTGGTAACTATGGTTACCCAGTGATGTCCAGTAGTCCCCAGTGAGAGCAACACGTTGTAGAGGTGTCGCTTTTGTGGTACTCTCCTTTTCATACAACTTATGTATTATGCTTGTAATGGTGCGTCTTGAGGGAATCTCATACCTGCCGTCATTTGTTGCGATTCTCAGAATGTTTCTCAGACCGACGGCCTCCACAACACTAATGGGCCTGTAGTCTGCAGCTATCCAGTTATATTTCAGAATGGAAGTACTCCGGTGATAAGAAAATTCAACTTTGCAGTGGTTACAAATAACTTTGGTTCTGTCGACTGCGCCGTCTGGAAGAATTTTAAAATGAAAATGGCCATGTAAAAGTTCCGTACCCTTCTCCGTGTTTGTTGGTTTGTTTATCCGCCAATTATTTTCTTAATGCGATAATAACGCGTTAACTTGCCCAGCCCTAATTTATACAATTTTTACACAAACAAACATGCACACTAATGCAATGTATATAAATGTATAAGCTAAAACAATTTAGTTGTTTCAGCTAGCAAATTAATAATAACAATAATTTTATTATGGCTATAATAAGCTGCTGGAGTAGTTACAGTGCTGATATCATGCTCATTTTCAGGTTCATAATTTTATTTTGAGGTTGTACCAGAATAGGTTTACATGGTTTCATTTTTAAAAACCACCATAGTTTTGTTGTACTGAACATTGCTGCAGCTCCTTTTTTCCAGTGTGTTGAGCTCTCTGTTTGGCAAACTGTTGGCTGGCTGATTTGTATACCATAACCATAGCAATGCACAGAGCTGACCGTAAGACGTAGTTACTGTCATTTAATGTAGTTCTGATCACGCTGATGTTTGTTCAAGTGTCTCTTTAGCCTGACAAGCCTGACCCATATCAAGATGTTGGGTCTGGGAACATTGGGCAGGGCTTAATCCGTGGGCAGGGATAAACGATTATCTTTGAAATTCCCTCTGCACGTAATAGGATAGCGCTACAACCAGGCAGAGCAACGAAGAAGGTAGCGAAGCTAGTTGATAGATTAAACTTTTGCCGTATCCGGTCTGAGTTTTTTAAGAATGATTTCTGTACCGTTCTTTGTTCTTTTTTCAAAGAAAAGCTTAACTATTGACTTAGACCCCTGACTTAGACCCTCAACAAGAGCAGTGATGCCAGTAACGCGACCACTTTTTTCAGTAACGAGTAGGCTAATCTAACGCGTTACTATTTCCAAACCAGTAATCAGATTAAAGTTACTTATCCAAGTCAATGTGCGTAACTATTTTGTCATTTTCCTTAGTAAAAACATATATTTTTGCTTTCTTCTTGTCTTGGGGATTGGAGTCACGTATGCGACAAGTCACATTTTCAGCATGTGGACAGTTCACGTGTACCACGCAGCGACACAAACGTAAACAACAATGGAGGGAGGAGAGAGATGGAAATACAGTCACTATTTTGAGTTTGTGTCAGCAAAAGACTGCAATATTAAGGTTTGTTGTACACTCTGTGCTGGTGGCGACAAAGTGCTATCCAGCTACAAAAACACTACGTCAAATTTGAAGAAAGATTTTGAGTCGCAGCGCTGCAGTCAAACTTACAGAGCAAGTCCCAGCAGGTGGTGCGAAGCAGAGAGCAAAAGATGGACTTTGGTGCAAAATCAATAAGTGGGGGAGAGTTAAAGAAATGCTGCCCTTAAACACGGCTCACTCACTCTCTTTCGTGCCATAATAAACCAGATCCCTACTACAGTTAATGCCGAGCTGCCTCACAGTAAACCGGTTGTCGTTTTTATGTCGTGGCTGTGGGGGTGTGGTCGGCAGTAGCTCAATTTAACTAATAAAGTAACTTGTAATCTAACTTTGTTACTTTTAAAATCAAGTGATCTGTAACTGTGGCAACATTTAACAAGAGGCCGTCACTCCATCATCTGAGCTACAGTATATTAGCTACACCTCTTAGTTTGATGCAGTCTTGTAGAGAGAGTTTGCATAAAGCCTGGTCCAGTATATAAGAAAATCTGTCTCCAGGAAACCCAAACACTTGTAGGCTACTCGCAGCTAACACACACACACACATGATGGGCACTATCACAACACTAGGCAAGCCTTTATGGAATACTTCCCACTAGCTTTACCTAAAACTAATGCCAAAAAGAAAACTGTTATGTCCAGGGCAATGTCAAATTGGAACATATTACCACTGCTTTTAACACAGATTACAAGTGAGATCAGTTTTAAAACGGGAGTAAATTTAGCAATAAGTAAAAAAAAAATCATCTTTAACTGCATACGGTAGTGGGGATGTGAATGTGGATTAATGTTCAGTTGTTTACCTAAGAATGAATGTGAAATTATTAATTATATAGTATTTATTTATTTATTTTATTGAAAATATGGAAGTGACTACGTTTACATGCACATAATATTCCGGTGTTTTCCATTATTCTGAAAAAGACAATATTCGGACTAAAATGTCCCTTTTTCATTCCTTCAACCAGCTTCTTGAAAAGGTCGTAGTAGCGATATGTGCCAATATCCAAAAAAACTGTTGATATCCAGGTCTTTGATAACATTTAAAAGTAGCTGTGTTTCTCGTTCGGGTCTGCAGCCCTGCAAACTGTTGGCTGGTTGGTTTGTTAACAGCAAAGCACAGAGTTGACCGTAACCGTAAACAACTGTAAAAACCCAGATTGAGACGCATATTACAAATGTGCTGCACATGCCCAAAGAATGCCTCTAAAACTCAAATAATACCGGAATATGAGAAATCTTGTTTTAAACCTGCAAACTTCTACCTGTACTTTTTTTTGTACTGTATTATACTAATTTATTCATTTTAAAGTTTTAAAGATTATATTGTCTTTTTATATCTTGCTTATGATAGGGTATTCTTCTCTGTGTTGTTTTGTTGTTGTCTTTGTAATTACTCAATGACATTGTAAATGAGGGTCGCCCCCCAATGGTCTTTCAAGTTTAAATGAGGCTCAGCTTAAATTCTTTCAGGAAGACTTCTAAACTTCATCACACTCTTTCTCTTCCTAAAACTAATCAGCTGTTTCGAGGCGTTCACACTTTTTAGTCAAACCAACCAGAATTGGCCATGAATTCCACGAGCCAATCACAGCATGGCATCCCTGCTTTAATTCTGTTCTTCTCTCTGCTGCTGTCAGTTGTCATTTCAGGCAAAGAGTGCAACCCTCCTCCTCGCCCCTTCCACCTCCAGTCATCCTCACCCACGGCACCCTAAAGATTCCCACCCCTCCGGTAGGGGTGGGAATCTTTAGGCTTCTCACGATTTGATTCGATTATGATTCAGAGGTCGGCGATGCGATGCTAAAACGATTATCGATTATCTAAATCTTTTTTTTTTACGTGACTATAGATACTTTGCATTAAAAGTACCAAGTAATGACCCATGAAGAATTTACTTCCAATATATTTCATTAACATTGCAAAGAACCAACAGGAAAAAAAATGTGTCTACTAATACGTCTCACCCTCCCCAGTAGCCTTGACACAGTGGGCAACTTAAGCGCCCGCTGAGAGGCCAAGTTTTAGCGTGTGGGCATAGCGCTTCACATGCAGAAATTTACACAGTTCAGCAGCAACAGCCATGTTGGATGCATTATCAGTAACTGAAACTAAATCTTTTTTAGTGATCTGCCATTCCTCTGCTACATTCTTTAACAGCTCAGCGATATTTGCGCCCGTGTGGCTCTCATTCACTGCCTTTGTCTGGAGCATAATGAGACGCTAGCTGCCACTAATCAGTAATAAAATGCGCAGTTACGGTGACATAAGATTCAGTGGCAATGGATGTCCAGGCATCACATGTCACAGCTATCCTCCCCGCTTTCTTCAGTGATTCCATGACTTTGGTTTTGGTCTCGTTGTAGAGTGTGGGGATCGCTGTATCCGTAAAATATCTCTGAGATGGGACGTTGTATCTCGGCTCCAAAGTGTGCAACATACGAACGAAATATTTTTGTTTTGTTTGACATAACTTACAAATAGTGTGGCTCTTGTCTAGGTCCTTTCCGCCCTCAACTTCATAGAAGCCAAAATAATTCCACACGTTAGCTTTTAACGAGAAGGGTGTTCGCTTTGCCAATATTATGTTATTAGAAAACACTTTTTTTTCAGAAAATCGATTTTTGACATTTGTGAATCGATTCAGAATCATCCACGTCCCGCATCACGATGCATCTAAGAATCGATTTTTTCCCCCACCTCTATCCTCCGGCAGACCAGCTCCCATCGGCTCATTCGGTCCGGTCTTCGGGCTCCTTTACCACCACAACCAGTGTCTAGACTCCATCGGCGAAGATATGTCTTGGTTTCTCCATCCCTTTAAAAATTATTTTATAACGATGGAGTATAATCTCCAAAGACTCTGTGCATTTCATATTATGTAAATGTACAAATAAACCTTTGCATATCTGCAACTATCTGCAAACGAATGAATAAATGCATGAATATCTGATTTATTATTGAAAAAGTTGCAATGTTACATAGCTCTGTTTATTGTATGTACATTTTGTTTTTTCACTCCTGCTGGCAATGTAAATGTGTTACCCATGTTAGTAATGCCACTTTAAGTTAAATTAAGTTAAGTTGAATTAAAAAGACAAAGGCTGATAATATTGACACTGAAAAGACCACCAGTTTCTGTGCAAATGAAAAACGATGTAGATCAGGAAGGTAAGATCGGATCAAAGGTCCATCAGCAGAGATTCAAAGTTAGCACAAAAATAAACAAGGCAATGTTTGTGATAAGGAGTGTAAGGTAAGATGAGGGCTGATTAACAGGAAAAACACACAGAGCAAAGAAGTCAAACAACAATGATGCATTACAAGTGAGCCTAAAATAAAACAGTCACGAATTACTTAATTCATAGAAAACATTATTTGGCCTGGTGCCACTGAGTCACGTGATGGTACAACATTAAACAATCACCGGAGAGGGGAGGAGCAGGAATGTATTAAGACAGGAGCAAAGTGTGTCTGCTCTGCAGGGTGGGCGATACTGGGAATTTTGGTATCGAGCCGATACCAAGTTAATACAAGGCTAGTATCGCCGATACCGATACATTTTACTTGTAACGTCACGATCATTAAATAACTTTGTGATTTTGCCTTTAGTTTGTTGATTATGATTATGATAAAACACAGGACAAAGATTTTAGGCAAATCTAAATATTTTTATTTACTAAATAGAACAATATGAAGCAATGTAATGGTATAAAATAATAACATATTATAACAAAATATAAATATAACAAAGTCAACAACACAAAAATACCTTCCATTACACACAGATATCTGTGAAAAATAAAGTAAGTTGTGCAAGATAAATAAACAAAAGCCACAATGTATGAACATGAATATAACAATAAAAAAACAACAATAAATACACTGCATACAGATATTTGTGAAAAATAAAGTAATAGTCAGTTGTGCAAAATAAGTAAACAAAAGCCACATTGTATAAATATGAATATAACTGTACTGACTCTCTGCTCTCCGCCTCCGGCAAAGCAGAGAGCGGGAGGGGGAGGGGGCAGAGAGAGAGAGAGAGAGAGAGAGAGAGAGAGAGAGAGAGACGTAGTTTCGGTTTTCCAGAGCCGATGTAGAGCTTAAACTTTTTCTCATTCCGAGATCAGAATCTTAAACAGGGCTCTGAGTCTGTCAGAAGGT